>NW_024543520.1:0-95777 GCF_018167655.1 Microtus oregoni | reverse complement strand
GAGCACCCAGCACCCTGAGTACTGATAACCGAGCACCCCGAGCACTGAGCACCCAGCACCCTGAGTACTGAGCAGCCAGCACCCTGAATACTGAGCACCCAGCACCCTGAGTACTGAGCACCCAGCACCCTGCGCACTGAGCACAAAGCACGCTGAGTACTGAGCACTGAACACCCTGAGTACTGAGCACCGAGGACCCTGAGCACTGAGCACCCAGCACGCTGAGTACTGAGCACTGAGCACCCTGGGTACTGAGCACCTAGCACCCTGAGTACTGAGCACCCAGCACCCTGAGCACTGAGCAGCCAGCACCCTCAGCACTGAGCACCCAGCACACCGAGCACTGAGCACCAAGCACCCTGAGCACTGAGCACCCAGCACCCCGAGTACTGAGCACCGAGCACCCCGAGCTCTGAGCACCCAGCAGCCTGAGTACTGAGCACCCAGTACCCTGAGTACTGAGCACCCCGAGTACTGATCACCCAGCACCCCGAGCACTGAGCACCCAGCACCCTGAGTACTGAGAACAGATCACCCCGAGCACGGAGCACCCAGGACCCCGAGCACTGAGTACTGAGCACCCAGCACCCTGAGTACTGAGCACCGAGCTCCCCGAGCACTGAGCACCCAGCACCCTGAGCACTGAGCACCCAGCACCCTGAGCACTGAAATCCCAGCACCCTGAGTACTGAGCACCCAGCACGCTGAGTACTGAGCACTCAGCACCCCTGAGCACTGAGCACCCAGCACCCTGAGTACTGAGCACTGAGCACCCAGCACCCTGAGCACTGAGCACCCAGCACCCTGAGTACTGAGCACCCAGCACCCTGAGTACTGAGCACCCAGCACCCTGAGTACTGAGCACCGAGCACCCTGAGTACTGAGCACCGAGCACCCTGAGTACTGAGCACCCAGCACCCTGAGCACTGAGCACCCAGCACCCTGAGTACTGAGCACCCAGCACCCTGAGTACTGAGCACCCAGCACCCCGAGCACTGAGCACCCAGCACCCTGAGTACTGAGCACCTAGCACCCCGAGCACTGAGCACCCAGCACCCTGAGCACTGAGCACAAAGTACGCTGAGTACTGAGCACCCTGAGTACTGAGCATAGAGGACCCTGAGCACTGAGCACCCAGCACCCTGAGCACTGAGCACCCAGCACCCCGAGAATGAGCACCCAGCACCCTGAGTACTGAGAACCGAGCACCCTGAGTACTGAGCACCCAGCACGCTGAGCACTGAGCACCCAGCACCCCGAGTACTGAGCACCCAGCACCCCGAGCACTGAGCACCCAGCACCACGAGAATGAGCACCCAGCACCCTGAGTACTGAGCACCCAGCACCCTGAGTACTGAGCACCGAGCTCCCCGAGCACTGAGCACCCTGAGTATTGAGCACCCAGCACCCTGAGTACTGAGCACCCAGCACCCTGAGCACTGAGCACACAGCACCCTGAGTACTGAGCACCCAGCACCACGAGCACTGAGCACACAGCACCCTGAGTACTGAGCACCCTGAGGACTGAGCACCGATCACCATGAGCACTGAGAACCCAGCACCCTGAGTACTGAGCACCCAGCACCCTGAGCACTGAGCACCCAGCACCCTGAGTACTGAGCAGAGAGCACCCTGATCACTGAGCACCCAGCACCCTGAGTACTGAGCACCGAGCACCCTGAGCACTGAGCACCCAGCACCCTGAGTACTGAGCACCGAGCACCCCGAGCACTGAGCACCCAGCGCCCCGAGCACTGAGCACTGAGCACCCCGAGTACTGAGCACCCAGCAACCTGAGCACCGAGCACCCAGCACCCCGAGCACTGAGCACCCAGCACCCTGAGCACTGAGCACCCAGCACCCTGAGTACTGAGCACTGAGCTCCCCGAGTACTGAGCACCCACCACCCCGTGCACTGAGCACCGAGGACACCGAGCACTGAGCACCCAGCACCCCGAGCACTGAGCACCCAGCACCCTGAGCACTGAGCACCCAGCACCCTGAGCACTGAGCACCCAGCACCCTGAGCACTAAGCATCCAGCAACCCGAGCACTGAGCACCCAGCACCCCGAGCACTGAGCACCCAGCACCCTGAGTACTGAGCACCCAGCACCCTGAGTACTCAGCACCCAGCACCCTGAGCACTGAGCAACCAGCACCCTGAGTACTGAGCACCCTGCACCCCAAGCACTAAGCACCCTGAGAACTGAGCACCCAGCACCGCAAGCACTGAGCACCCTGAGTACTGAGCACCCAGCACCCTGATTAATGAGCACCCAGCACCCCGAGAACTGAGCACCCAGCACCCTGAGTATTGAGCACCGAGCACCCTGAGTACTGAGCACCCAGCACCCTGAGTACTGAGCACCCAGTGTACTGAGCACCGAGCACCCAGCACCCTGAGTACTGAGCACCCAGCCCCCTGAGCACTGAGCACCCAGCACCCTGAGTACTGAGCACCGAGCACCCTGAGTACTGAGCACCCAGCACCCCGAGCACTGAGCACCCAGCACCCCGAGCACTGAGCACCCAGCACCCTGAGCACTGAGCACCCTGAGTACTGAGCACTGAGCACCCTGAGTACTGAGCACCCAGCACCCTGAGTATTGAGCACCCATCAACCTGAGCACTGAGCACCGAGCACCCTGAGCACTGAGCACCAAGCACCCTGAGTACTGAGCACCCTGAGTACTGAGCACACAGCACCGTGAGCACTGAGCACCCAGCACCCCGAGCACTGAGCACCCAGCACCCTGAGCACTGAGCACCCTGAGTACTGAGCACTGAGCACCCTGACTACTGAGCACTGAGCACCCTGAGTACTGAGCACCCAGCACCCTGAGTACTGAGCACCCAGCACCCTGAGCAATGAGCACCCGGAGTACTGAGCACCCAGCACCCTGAGTACTTAGCACCGAGCACCCTGAGTACTGAGCACCCAGTACCCTGAGCACTGAACACACAGCACCCTGAGTACTGAGCACCCCGAGCATTGAGCACCCAGCACCCTGAGCACTGAGGACCCAGCACCCTGAGTACTGAGCACCCAGCACCCTGAGCACTGAGCACCCAGCACCCTGAGTACTGAGCACCCAGCACCCTGAGCACTGAGCACCCAGCACCCTGAGTAATGAGCACTGAGCACCCAGCACCCCGAGCACTGAGCACTAAGCACCCTGTGTACTGAGCACTGAGTACCCAGCACCCCGAGCACTGAGCACCCAGCACCCTGAGCACTGAGCACCCTGAGTACTGAGCACCCAGCACCCTGAGCACTGAGCACCCAGCACCCTGAGCACTGAGCACCCAGCACCCAGAGCACTGAGCACCCTGAGTACTGAGCACTGAGCACCCTGAGCACTGAGCACCGAGCACCCTGAGTGCTGAGCACTGAGCACCCTGACCACTGAGCACCCAGCACCCTGAGTACTGAGCACCCAGCACCCTGAGCACTGAGGACGGAGCACCCTGAGTACTAAGCACAAAGCACCCTGAGTACTGAGCACCCAGCACCCTGAGCACTGAGCACCCAGCACACTGAGTACTGAGCACCCAGCACCCTGAGTACTGAGCACCCAGCACCCTGAGCACTGAGCACACTGCAACCTGAGTACTGAGCACCCTGAGGACTGAGCACCGATCACCCTGAGCACTGAGCACCCAGCACCCCGAGCACTGAGCACCCAGCACCCTGAGTACTGAGCACCCAGCACCCTGAGCACTGAGCACACTGCAACCTGAGTACTGAGCACCCTGAGGACTGAGCACCGATCACCCTGAGCACTGAGCACCCAGCACCCTGAGTACTGAGCACCCAGCACGCTGAGTACTGAGCACTCAGCACCCTGAGCACTGAGCACCCAGCACCCTGAGTACTGCGCACTGAGCACCCAGCACCCCGAGCACTGAGCATGGAGCACCCCGAGGACTGAGCACCCCGCACCCTGAGCACTGAGCATGGAGCACCCCGAGGACTGAGCACCCCGCACCCTGAGCACTGAACACCCAGCACCTTGAGTACTGAGCACCGAGCACCCCGAGCACTGAGCTCCCAGCACCCTGAGTACTGAGCACCCCGCACCCTGAGCACTGAGCACCCAGCACCCTGAGCACTGAGCACCCAGCACCCCGAGCACTGAGCACCCAGCATCCTGAGTACTGAGCACCCAACACCCAGAGTACTGAGCACCCAGCAGCCTGAGAACTGAGCACCCAGCACCCTGAGTACTGAGCACCCAGCACCCTGAGTACTGAGCACCCAGCACCCTGAGCACTGAGCACTGAGCACGCAGCACCCTGAGCACTGAGCACTGACCACCCAGCACCCCGAGAACTGAGCACCCAGCACCCCGAGCACTGAGCACCCAGCACCCTGAGCACTGAGCACCCAGCACCCTGAGCACTGAGCACCCAGCCCCCTGAGTACTGAGCACCCAGCACCATGAGTACTGAGCACCCAGCACCCTGAGTACTGAGCACTCAGCACCCTGAGTACTGAGCACCGAGCACCCCCGAGCACTGAGCTCCCTGCACCCTGAGCACTGAGCACCCTGAGGACTGAGCACCCAGCAACCTGAGCACTGAGCACCCAGCACCCTGAGTACTGAGCACCGATCACCCTGAGCACTGAGCACCCAGCACCCCGAGCACTGAGCACCCAGCACCCTGAGTACTGAGCACCCAGCACCCTGAGCACTGAGCACCCAGCACCCTGAGTACTGAGCACCCTGAGTACTGAGCAACGATCACCCTGAGCACTGAGCACCCAGCACCCTGAGTACTGAGCACCCAGCACCCTGAGTACTGAGCACTCAGCACCCTGAGTACTGAGCACCGAGCACCCCGAGCACTGAGCTCCCTGCACCCTGAGCACTGAGCACCCTGAGGACTGAGCACCCAGCAACCTGAGCACTGAGCACCCAGCACCCTGAGTACTGAGCACCCAGCACCCTGAGCACTGAGCAGCCAGCACCCTCAGCACTGAGCACCCAGCACACCGAGCACTGAGCACCAAGCACCCTGAGCACTGAGCACCCAGCACCCCGAGTACTGAGCACCGAGCACCCCGAGCTCTGAGCACCCAGCAGCCTGAGTACTGAGCACCCAGTACCCTGAGTACTGAGCACCCCGAGTACTGATCACCCAGCACCCCGAGCACTGAGCACCCAGCACCCTGAGTACTGAGAACAGATCACCCCGAGCACGGAGCACCCAGGACCCCGAGCACTGAGTACTGAGCACCCAGCACCCTGAGTACTGAGCACCGAGCTCCCCGAGCACTGAGCACCCAGCACCCTGAGCACTGAGCACCCAGCACCCTGAGCACTGAAATCCCAGCACCCTGAGTACTGAGCACCCAGCACGCTGAGTACTGAGCACTCAGCACCCTGAGCACTGAGCACCCAGCACCCTGAGTACTGAGCACTGAGCACCCAGCACCCTGAGCACTGAGCACCCAGCACCCTGAGTACTGAGCACCCAGCACCCTGAGTACTGAGCACCCAGCACCCTGAGTACTGAGCACCGAGCACCCTGAGTACTGAGCACCGAGCACCCTGAGTACTGAGCACCCAGCACCCTGAGCACTGAGCACCCAGCACCCTGAGTACTGAGCACCCAGCACCCTGAGTACTGAGCACCCAGCACCCCGAGCACTGAGCACCCAGCACCCTGAGTACTGAGCACCTAGCACCCCGAGCACTGAGCACCCAGCACCCTGAGCACTGAGCACAAAGTACGCTGAGTACTGAGCACCCTGAGTACTGAGCATAGAGGACCCTGAGCACTGAGCACCCAGCACCCTGAGCACTGAGCACCCAGCACCCCGAGAATGAGCACCCAGCACCCTGAGTACTGAGAACCGAGCACCCTGAGTACTGAGCACCCAGCACGCTGAGCACTGAGCACCCAGCACCCCGAGTACTGAGCACCCAGCACCCCGAGCACTGAGCACCCAGCACCACGAGAATGAGCACCCAGCACCCTGAGTACTGAGCACCCAGCACCCTGAGTACTGAGCACCGAGCTCCCCGAGCACTGAGCACCCTGAGTACTGAGCACCCAGCACCCTGAGTACTGAGCACCCAGCACCCTGAGCACTGAGCACACAGCACCCTGAGTACTGAGCACCCAGCACCACGAGCACTGAGCACACAGCACCCTGAGTACTGAGCACCCTGAGGACTGAGCACCGATCACCATGAGCACTGAGAACCCAGCACCCTGAGTACTGAGCACCCAGCACCCTGAGCACTGAGCACCCAGCACCCTGAGTACTGAGCAGAGAGCACCCTGATCACTGAGCACCCAGCACCCTGAGTACTGAGCACCGAGCACCCTGAGCACTGAGCACCCAGCACCCTGAGTACTGAGCACCGAGCACCCCGAGCACTGAGCACCCAGCGCCCCGAGCACTGAGCACTGAGCACCCCGAGTACTGAGCACCCAGCAACCTGAGCACCGAGCACCCAGCACCCCGAGCACTGAGCACCCAGCACCCTGAGCACTGAGCACCCAGCACCCTGAGTACTGAGCACTGAGCTCCCCGAGTACTGAGCACCCACCACCCCGTGCACTGAGCACCGAGGACACCGAGCACTGAGCACCCAGCACCCCGAGCACTGAGCACCCAGCACCCTGAGCACTGAGCACCCAGCACCCTGAGCACTGAGCACCCAGCAACCTGAGCACTAAGCATCCAGCAACCCGAGCACTGAGCACCCAGCACCCCGAGCACTGAGCACCCAGCACCCTGAGTACTGAGCACCCAGCACCCTGAGTACTCAGCACCCAGCACCCTGAGCACTGAGCAACCAGCACCCTGAGTACTGAGCACCCTGCACCCCAAGCACTAAGCACCCTGAGAACTGAGCACCCAGCACCGCAAGCACTGAGCACCCTGAGTACTGAGCACCCAGCACCCTGATTAATGAGCACCCAGCACCCCGAGAACTGAGCACCCAGCACCCTGAGTATTGAGCACCGAGCACCCTGAGTACTGAGCACCCAGCACCCTGAGTACTGAGCACCCAGTGTACTGAGCACCGAGCACCCAGCACCCTGAGTACTGAGCACCCAGCCCCCTGAGCACTGAGCACCCAGCACCCTGAGTACTGAGCACCGAGCACCCTGAGTACTGAGCACCCAGCACCCCGAGCACTGAGCACCCAGCACCCCGAGCACTGAGCACCCAGCACCCTGAGCACTGAGCACCCTGAGTACTGAGCACTGAGCACCCTGAGTACTGAGCACCCAGCACCCTGAGTATTGAGCACCCAGCAACCTGAGCACTGAGCACCGAGCACCCTGAGCACTGAGCACCAAGCACCCTGAGTACTGAGCACCCTGAGTACTGAGCACACAGCACCGTGAGCACTGAGCACCCAGCACCCCGAGCACTGAGCACCCAGCACCCTGAGCACTGAGCACCCTGAGTACTGAGCACTGAGCACCCTGACTACTGAGCACTGAGCACCCTGAGTACTGAGCACCCAGCACCCCGAGTACTGAGCACCCAGCACCCTGAGCAATGAGCACCCGGAGTACTGAGCACCCAGCACCCTGAGTACTTAGCACCGAGCACCCTGAGTACTGAGCACCCAGTACCCTGAGCACTGAACACACAGCACCCTGAGTACTGAGCACCCCGAGCATTGAGCACCCAGGACCCTGAGCACTGAGGACCCAGCACCCTGAGTACTGAGCACCCAGCACCCTGAGCACTGAGCACCCAGCACCCTGAGTACTGAGCACCCAGCACCCTGAGCACTGAGCACCCAGCACCCTGAGTAATGAGCACTGAGCACCCAGCACCCCGAGCACTGAGCACTAAGCACCCTGTGTACTGAGCACTGAGTACCCAGCACCCCGAGCACTGAGCACCCAGCACCCTGAGCACTGAGCACCCTGAGTACTGAGCACCCAGCACCCTGAGCACTGAGCACCCAGCACCCTGAGCACTGAGCACCCAGCACCCAGAGCACTGAGCACCCTGAGTACTGAGCACTGAGCACCCTGAGCACTGAGCACCGAGCACCCTGAGTGCTGAGCACTGAGCACCCTGACCACTGAGCACCCAGCACCCTGAGTACTGAGCACCCAGCACCCTGAGCACTGAGGACGGAGCACCCTGAGTACTAAGCACAAAGCACCCTGAGTACTGAGCACCCAGCACCCTGAGCACTGAGCACCCAGCACACTGAGTACTGAGCACCCAGCACCCTGAGTACTGAGCACCCAGCACCCTGAGCACTGAGCACACTGCAACCTGAGTACTGAGCACCCTGAGGACTGAGCACCGATCACCCTGAGCACTGAGCACCCAGCACCCCGAGCACTGAGCACCCAGCACCCTGAGTACTGAGCACCCAGCACCCTGAGCACTGAGCACACTGCAACCTGAGTACTGAGCACCCTGAGGACTGAGCACCGATCACCCTGAGCACTGAGCACCCAGCACCCTGAGTACTGAGCACCCAGCACGCTGAGTACTGAGCACTCAGCACCCTGAGCACTGAGCACCCAGCACCCTGAGTACTGAGCACTGAGCACCCAGCACCCCGAGCACTGAGCATGGAGCACCCCGAGGACTGAGCACCCCGCACCCTGAGCACTGAGCATGGAGCACCCCGAGGACTGAGCACCCCGCACCCTGAGCACTGAACACCCAGCACCTTGAGTACTGAGCACCGAGCACCCCGAGCACTGAGCTCCCAGCACCCTGAGTACTGAGCACCCCGCACCCTGAGCACTGAGCACCCAGCACCCTGAGCACTGAGCACCCAGCACCCCGAGCACTGAGCACCCAGCATCCTGAGTACTGAGCACCCAACACCCAGAGTACTGAGCACCCAGCAGCCTGAGAACTGAGCACCCAGCACCCTGAGTACTGAGCACCCAGCACCCTGAGTACTGAGCACCCAGCACCCTGAGCACTGAGCACTGAGCACGCAGCACCCTGAGCACTGAGCACTGACCACCCAGCACCCCGAGAACTGAGCACCCAGCACCCCGAGCACTGAGCACCCAGCACCCTGAGCACTGAGCACCCAGCACCCTGAGCACTGAGCACCCAGCCCCCTGAGTACTGAGCACCCAGCACCATGAGTACTGAGCACCCAGCACCCTGAGTACTGAGCACTCAGCACCCTGAGTACTGAGCACCGAGCACCCCGAGCACTGAGCTCCCTGCACCCTGAGCACTGAGCACCCTGAGGACTGAGCACCCAGCAACCTGAGCACTGAGCACCCAGCACCCTGAGTACTGAGCACCGATCACCCTGAGCACTGAGCACCCAGCACCCCGAGCACTGAGCACCCAGCACCCTGAGTACTGAGCACCCAGCACCCTGAGCACTGAGCACCCAGCACCCTGAGTACTGAGCACCCTGAGTACTGAGCAACGATCACCCTGAGCACTGAGCACCCAGCACCCTGAGTACTGAGCACCCAGCACCCTGAGCACTGAGCACCCAGCACCCTGAGCACTGAGCACCCAGCACCCTGAGTTATGAGCACCCAGAACCCTGAGTACTGAGTACAAAGCACCCTGAGCACTGAGCACCCAGCACCCTGAGTACTGAGCACCGAGCACCCTGAGTACTGAGCACCCAGCACCCTGAGTACTGAGCACGCAGCACCCTGAGCACTGAGCACCCAGCACCCTGAGTACTGAGCACCCAGCACCCTGAGTACAGAGCACCCAGCACCCTGAGTACTGAGCACCCAGCACCCTGAGCACTGTGCACCCAGCACCCTGAGTACTGAGCACCGAGCACCCCGAGCACTGAGCAACCAGCACCCTGAGTACTGAGCACTGAGCACCCTGAGTACTAAGCACCGAACACCCTGAGTACTGAGCACCCAGCACCCTGAGGACTGAGCACCCAGCACCCTGAGCACTGAGCACCCAGCACCCTGAGTAATGAGCACCCAGCACCCTGAGTACTGAGCACACAGCACCCCGAGCACTGAGCACCCAGCACCCCGAGCACTGAGCACCCAGCACCCCGAGCACTGAGCACCCAGCACCCTGAGCACTGAGCACCCAGCACCCTGAGCACTGAGCACCCAGCATCCTGAGTACTGAGTACTCAGCACCCTGAGCACTGAGCACCCAGCACCCTGAGTACTGATCACCGAGCACCCCGAGCACTGAGCACCCAGCACCCTGAGTACTGATCACCGAGCACCCCGAGCACTGAGCACCCAGCACCCTGAGTACTGAGCACCCAGCACCCTGAGCACTGAGCACCCAGCACCCCGAGCACTGAGCACCCAGCACCCCGAGCACTGAGCACCCAGCACCCCGAGCACTGAGCACTCAGCACCCCGAGCACTGAGCACCCAGCACCCTGAGCACTGAAAACCCAGCACCCTGAGCACTGAGCACCCAGCACCCTGAGTACTGAGTACTCAGCACCCTGAGCACTGAGCACCCAGCACCCTGAGAACTGATCACCAAGCACCCTGAGCACTGAGCACCCAGCACCCTGAGTACTGATCACCGAGCACCCCGAGCACTGAGCACCCAGCATCCTGAGTACTGAGCACCCAGCACCCTGAGTACTGAGCACCCAGCACCCTGAGTACTGAGCACCCAGCACCCTGAGCACTGAGCACAATGCACGCTGAGTACTGAGCACTGAGCACCCTGAGTACTGAGCACCTAGCACCCTGAGTACTGAGCACCCAGCACCCTGAGCACTGAGCAGCCAGCACCCTCAGCACTGAGCACCCACCACCCCGAGCACTGAGAACCCAGCACCCTGAGCACTGAGCACCCAGCACCCCGAGTACTGAGCACACAGCACCCCGAGTACTTAGCACCGAGCACCCCGAGCACTGAGCACCCAGCACCCTGAGTACTGAGCACCCAGTACCCTGAGTACTGAGCTCCCCGAGTACTGAGCACCCAGCACCCCGAGCACTGAGCACCCAGCACCCTGAGTACTGAGAACAGATCACCCTGAGTACTGAGCACCCAGCACCCTGAGTACTGAGCCCCCAGCACCCTGAGTACTGAGCACCCAGCACCCCGAGCACTGAGCACCCAGCACCCCGAGAATGAGCACCCAGCACCCTGAGTACTGAGAACCGAGCACCCTGAGTACTGAGCACCCAGCACCCTGAGTACTGAGCCCCCAGCACCCTGAGTACTGAGCACCCAGCACCCCGAGCACTGAGCACCCAGCACCCTGAGAATGAGCACCCAGCACCCTGAGTACTGAGCACCCAGCACCCCGAGCACGGAGCACCCAGGACCCCGAGCACTGAGTACTGAGCACCCAGCACCCTGAATACTGAGCACCGAGCTGCCCGAGCACTGAGCACCCAGCACCCTGAGCACTGAGCACCCAGCACCCTGAGCACTGAGCACCCAGCACCCTCAGTACTGAGCACCCAGCACGCTGAGTACTGAGCAATCAGCACCCTGAGCACTGAGCACCCAGCACCCTGAGTACTGAGCACTGAGCACCCAGCACCCCGAGCACTGAGCACCCAGCACCCTGTGTACTGAGCACTGAGCACCCTGATTACTAAGCACCCAGCACCCTGAGTACTGAGCACCCAGGACCCTGAGCACTGAGCACCGAGCACCCCGAGCACTGAGCACCCAGCACCCTGAGCACTCAGCACCCATCACCCCGATCACTGAGCACCCAGCACCCTGAGCACTGAGCACCCAGCACCCTGAGCACTGAGCACCCAGCACCCAGAGCACTGAGCACCCAGCACCCTGAGCACTGAGCACCCAGCACCCTGAGTACTGAGCACCCAGCACCCTGAGTACTGAGCACCCTGAGTACTGAGCACCGATCACCCTGAGCACTGAGCACCCAGCACCCTGAGTACTGAGCACCCAGCACCCTGAGCACTGAGCACCCAGCACCCTGAGCATTGAGCACCCAGCACCCTGAGTACTGAGCACCCAGAACCCTGAGTACTGAGTACAAAGCACCCTGAGCACTGAGCACCCAGCACCCTGAGTACTGAGCACGGAGCACCCTGAGTACTGAGCACCCAGCACCCTGAGTACTGAGCACCCAGCACCCTGAGCACTGAGCACACAGCACCCTGAGTACTGAGCACCCAGCACCCTGAGTACTGAGCACTGATCACCCTGAGCACTGAGCACCCAGCACCCCGAGCACTGAGCACCCAGCACCCTGAGTACTGAGCACCTAGCACCCTGAGCACTGAGCACCGAGCACCCTGAGTACTGAACACCCAGCACCCTGAGCACTGAGCACTGAGCACCCAGCACCCTGAGCACTGAGCACTGAGCACCCAGCACCCCGAGCACTGAGCACCCAGCACCCTGAGCACCCAGCACCCTGAGCACTGAGCACCCTGAGCACTGAGCACCCTGAGCACTGAGCACTGAGCACCCAGCACACTGAGTACTGAGCACCCAACACTCTGAGCACTGAGCACCCAGCACGCTGAGTACTGAGCACTGAGCACACAGCACCCTGAGCACTGAGCACCCAGCACCCTGAGCACTGAGCACTGAGCACCCAGCACCCCGAGCACTGAGCACCCAGCACCCTGAGCACCCAGCACCCTGAGCACTGAGCACCCTGAGTACTGAGCACCCAGCACCCTGAGCACTGAGCACACAGCACCCTGAGTACTGAGCACCCTGAGTACTGAGCACCGATCACCCTGAGCACTGAGCACCCAGCACCCTGAGTACTGAGCACACAGCACCCTGAGCACTGAGCACCCAGCACCCTGAGCACTGAGCACCCAGCACCCTGAGTACTGAGCACCCAGAACCCTGAGTACTGAGTACAAAGCACCCTGAGCACTGAGCACACAGCAACATGAGTACTGAGCACCGAGCACCCTGAGTACTGAGCACCCAGCACCCTGAGTACTGAGCACCCAGCACCCTTAGCACTGAGCACCCAGCACCCTGAGTACTGAGCCCCCAGCCCCCTGAGTACTGAGCACCCAGCACCCTGAGTACGGAGCACCCAGCACCCTGAGTACTGAGCACCCAGCACCCTGAGTATTGAGCACCGAGCACCCCGAGCACTGAGCAACCAGCACCCTGAGTACTGAGCACTGAGCACCCTGAGTACTAAGCACCGAACACCCTGAGTACTGAGCACCCAGCACCCTGAGGACTGAGCACCCAGCACCCTGAGCACTGAGCACCCAGCACCCTGAGTAATGAGCACCCAGCACCCTGAGTACTGAGCACCCAGCACCCTGAGCACTGAGCACCCAGCACCCCGAGCACTGAGCACCCAGCACCCTGAGTACTGAGTACTCAGCACCCTGAGCACTGAGCACCCAGCACCCTGAGTACTGATCACCGAGCACCCCGAGCACTGAGCACCCAGCACCCTGAGCACTGAGCACCCAGCACCCTGAATAATGAGCACCCAGCACCCTGAGTACTGATAACCGAGCACCCCGAGCACTGAGCACCCAGCACCCTGAGTACTGAGCACCCAGCACCCTGAATACTGAGCACCCAGCACCCTGAGTACTGAGCACCCAGCACCCTGCGCACTGAGCACAAAGCACGCTGAGTACTGAGCACTGAACACCCTGAGTACTGAGCACCGAGGACCCTGAGCACTGAGCACCCAGCACGCTGAGTACTGAGCACTGAGCACCCTGGGTACTGAGCACCTAGCACCCTGAGTACTGAGCACCCAGCACCCTGAGCACTGAGCAGCCAGCACCCTCAGCACTGAGCACCCAGCACACCGAGCACTGAGCACCAAGCACCCTGAGCACTGAGCACCCAGCACCCCGAGTACTGAGCACCGAGCACCCCGAGCTCTGAGCACCCAGCAGCCTGAGTACTGAGCACCCAGTACCCTGAGTACTGAGCACCCCGAGTACTGATCACCCAGCACCCCGAGCACTGAGCACCCAGCACCCTGAGTACTGAGAACAGATCACCCCGAGCACGGAGCACCCAGGACCCCGAGCACTGAGTACTGAGCACCCAGCACCCTGAGTACTGAGCACCGAGCTCCCCGAGCACTGAGCACCCAGCACCCTGAGCACTGAGCACCCAGCACCCTGAGCACTGAAATCCCAGCACCCTGAGTACTGAGCACCCAGCACGCTGAGTACTGAGCACTCAGCACCCTGAGCACTGAGCACCCAGCACCCTGAGTACTGAGCACTGAGCACCCAGCACCCTGAGCACTGAGCACCCAGCACCCTGAGTACTGAGCACCCAGCACCCTGAGTACTGATCACCCAGCACCCTGAGTACTGAGCACCGAGCACCCTGAGTACTGAGCACCGAGCACCCTGAGTACTGAGCACCCAGCACCCTGAGCACTGAGCACCAAGCACCCTGAGTACTGAGCACCCAGCACCCTGAGTACTGAGCACCCAGCACCCCGAGCACTGAGCACCCAGCACCCTGAGTACTGAGCACCTAGCACCCCGAGCACTGAGCACCCAGCACCCTGAGCACTGAGCACAAAGTACGCTGAGTACTGAGCACCCTGAGTACTGAGCATAGAGGACCCTGAGCACTGAGCACCCAGCACCCTGAGCACTGAGCACCCAGCACCCCGAGAATGAGCACCCAGCACCCTGAGTACTGAGAACCGAGCACCCTGAGTACTGAGCACCCAGCACGCTGAGCACTGAGCACCCAGCACCCCGAGTACTGAGCACCCAGCACCCCGAGCACTGAGCACCCAGCACCACGAGAATGAGCACCCAGCACCCTGAGTACTGAGCACCCAGCACCCTGAGTACTGAGCACCGAGCTCCCCGAGCACTGAGCACCCTGAGTACTGAGCACCCAGCACCCTGAGTACTGAGCACCCAGCACCCTGAGCACTGAGCACACAGCACCCTGAGTACTGAGCACCCAGCACCACGAGCACTGAGCACACAGCACCCTGAGTACTGAGCACCCTGAGGACTGAGCACCGATCACCATGAGCACTGAGAACCCAGCACCCTGAGTACTGAGCACCCAGCACCCTGAGCACTGAGCACCCAGCACCCTGAGTACTGAGCAGAGAGCACCCTGATCACTGAGCACCCAGCACCCTGAGTACTGAGCACGCAGCACCCTGAGTACTGAGCACCGAGCACCCCGAGTACTGAGCACCCAGCACCCTGAGCACTCAGCACCCAGCACACCGAGCACTAAGCACCCAGCACCCTGAGTACTGAGCTCCCAGCACCCCGAGCCCTGAGCACCCAGCACCCTGAGTACTGAGCACCCTGAGTACTGAGCACCGATCACCCTGAGCACTGAGCACACAACACCCTGAGTACTGAGCACCCACCGTACTGAGCACTGAGCACACTGAGCACTGAGCACCCAGCACCCTGAGTACTGAGCACCGAGCACCCTGAGCACTGAGCAACCAGCACCCTGAGTACTGAGCACCGAGCACCCCGAGCAGTGAGCACCCAGCGCCCCGAGCACTGAGCACTGAGCACCCCGAGTACTGAGCACCCAGCAACCTGAGCACCGAGCACCCAGCACCCCGAGCACTGAGCACCCAGCACCCTGAGCACTGAGCACCCAGCACCCTGAGTACTGAGCACTGAGCTCCCCGAGTACTGAGCACCCACCACCCCGTGCACTGAGCACCGAGGACACCGAGCACTGAGCACCCAGCACCCCGAGCACTGAGCACCCAGCACCCTGAGCACTGAGCACCCAGCACCCTGAGCACTGAGCACCCAGCACCCTGAGCACTAAGCATCCAGCAACCCGAGCACTGAGCACCCAGCACCCCGAGCACTGAGCACCCAGCACCCTGAGTACTGAGCACCCAGCACCCTGAGTACTCAGCACCCAGCACCCTGAGCACTGAGCAACCAGCACCCTGAGTACTGAGCACCCTGCACCCCAAGCACTAAGCACCCTGAGAACTGAGCACCCAGCACCGCAAGCACTGAGCACCCTGAGTACTGAGCACCCAGCACCCTGATTAATGAGCACCCAGCACCCCGAGAACTGAGCACCCAGCACCCTGAGTATTGAGCACCGAGCACCCTGAGTACTGAGCACCCAGCACCCTGAGTACTGAGCACCCAGTGTACTGAGCACCGAGCACCCAGCACCCTGAGTACTGAGCACCCAGCCCCCTGAGCACTGAGCACCCAGCACCCTGAGTACTGAGCACCGAGCACCCTGAGTACAGAGCACCCAGCACCCCGAGCACTGAGCACCCAGCACCCCGAGCACTGAGCACCCAGCACCCTGAGCACTGAGCACCCTGAGTACTGAGCACTGAGCACCCTGAGTACTGAGCACCCAGCACCCTGAGTATTGAGCACCCAGCAACCTGAGCACTGAGCACCGAGCACCCTGAGCACTGAGCACCAAGCACCCTGAGTACTGAGCACCCTGAGTACTGAGCACACAGCACCGTGAGCACTGAGCACCCAGCACCCCGAGCACTGAGCACCCAGCACCCTGAGCACTGAGCACCCTGAGTACTGAGCACTGAGCACCCTGACTACTGAGCACTGAGCACCCTGAGTACTGAGCACCCAGCACCCTGAGTACTGAGCACCCAGCACCCTGAGCAATGAGCACCCGGAGTACTGAGCACCCAGCACCCTGAGTACTTAGCACCGAGCACCCTGAGTACTGAGCACCCAGTACCCTGAGCACTGAACACACAGCACCCTGAGTACTGAGCACCCCGAGCATTGAGCACCCAGCACCCTGAGCACTGAGGACCCAGCACCCTGAGTACTGAGCACCCAGCACCCTGAGCACTGAGCACCCAGCACCCTGAGTACTGAGCACCCAGCACCCTGAGCACTGAGCACCCAGCACCCTGAGTAATGAGCACTGAGCACCCAGCACCCCGAGCACTGAGCACTAAGCACCCTGTGTACTGAGCACTGAGTACCCAGCACCCCGAGCACTGAGCACCCAGCACCCTGAGCACTGAGCACCCTGAGTACTGAGCACCCAGCACCCTGAGCACTGAGCAACCAGCACCCTGAGCACTGAGCACCCAGCACCCAGAGCACTGAGCACCCTGAGTACTGAGCACTGAGCACCCTGAGCACTGAGCACCGAGCACCCTGAGTGCTGAGCACTGAGCACCCTGACCACTGAGCACCCAGCACCCTGAGTACTGAGCACCCAGCACCCTGAGCACTGAGGACGGAGCACCCTGAGTACTAAGCACAAAGCACCCTGAGTACTGAGCACCCAGCACCCTGAGCACTGAGCACCCAGCACACTGAGTACTGAGCACTGAGCACCCTGAGTACTGAGCACCGAGCACCCTGAGCACTGAGCACCCAGCACGCTGAGTACTGAGCACTGAGCACCCTGATTAATGAGCACCCAGCACCCCGAGAACTGAGCACCCAGCACCCTGAGTATTGAGCACCGAGCACCCTGAGTACTGAGCACCCAGCACCCTGAGTACTGAGCACCCAGTGTACTGAGCACCGAGCACCCAGCACCCTGAGTACTGAGCACCCAGCACCCTGAGCACCGAGCACCCAGCACCCTGAGTACTGAGCACCGAGCACCCTGAGTACTGAGCACCCAGCACCCCGAGCACTGAGCACCCAGCACCCCGAGCACTGAGCACCCAGCACACCGAGCACTCAGCACCCAGCACCGCGAGCACTGAGCACCCAGCACACCGAGCACTGAGCACCCAGCACCCCGAGCACCGAGCACCATGAGTACTAAGCACCGAGCACCCTGAGCACTGAGCACCCAGCACCCTGAGCACTGAGCACCCAGCACCCTGAGTACTGAGCCCCCAGCACCCCGAGCACTGAGCACCCAGCACCGTGAGTACTGAGCACCCAGCACCCTGAGCACTGAGCACCGAGCACCCTGAGCACTGAGCACCCAGCACCCTGAGGACTGAGTACCCAGCACCCCGAGCACTGAGCACCCAGCACCCTGAGCACTGAGCACCCTGATTACTGAGCACTGAGCACCCTGAGTACTGAGCACCCAGAACCCTGAGTATTGAGCACCCAGCAACCTGAGCACTGAGCACCAATCACCCTGAGCACTGAGCACCCAGCACCCTGAGCACTGAGCACCCAGCACCCTGAGCACTTAGCACCCTGAGGACTGAGCACCCAGCACCCTGAGTACTGAGCACCCAGCACCCTGAGTACTGAGCACCCAGCATCCTGAGTACTGAGCACCCTGAGTACTGAGCACCCAGCATCCTGAGTACTGTGCAACCTGAGTACTGAGCACCCAGCAACCTGAGTACTTAGCACCCAGCAACTGAGCACTTAGCACCCAGCACCCTGAGTACTGAGCACCGAGCACTCCGAGTACTGAGCACCCAGCACCCAGAGCACTGAGCACCCAGCACCCTGAGCACTGAGCACCCAGCACCCCAAGCACTGAGCACCCAGCACCCTGAGTACTGAGTACTGAGCACCCTGAGTACTGAGCACCCAGCATCCTGAGCACTGAGCACCCGGCACCCTGAGTACTGAGCACCGACCACCCCGAGCACTGAGCACGCAGCACCCTGAGTACTGAGCACCCAGCACTAAAAGTACTGAGCACCGAGCATCCTGAGCACTGAGCACCGAGCACCCCGAGCACTGAGCACCCAGCACCCTGAGTACTGAGCACCCAGCAAAAAGTGTACTGAGCAGCGAGCACCCTGAGCACTGAGCACCCAGCACCCTGAGTAATGAGCACCCAGCACCCCGAGTACTGAGCACCCAGCACCCCGAGCACTGAGCACCCAGCACCCTGAGTACTGAGCACCCAGCACCCTGAGCACTGAGCACAAAGCACACTGAGTACTGAGCACCCTGAGTACTGAGCATAGAGGACCCTGAGCACTGAGCACCCAGCACCCTGAACACTGAGCACCCAGCACACCGAGAATGAGCACCCATCACTCTGAGTACTGAGAACCGAGCACCCTGAGTACTGAGCACGCAGCACGCTGAGCACTGAGCACCCAGCACCCCGAGTACTGAGCACCCAGCACCCCGAGCACTGAGCACCCAGCACCACGAGAATGAGCAGCCAGCACCCTGAGTACTGAGCACCCAGCACCCTGAGTACTGAGCACCCTGAGTACTGTGCACCGATCACCCTGAGCACTGAGCACCCAGCACCCTGAGTACTGAGCACCGAGCACCCTGAGCACTGAGCACCCAGCACCCTGAGTACTGAGCACCGAGCACCCCGAGCACTGAGCACCCAGCGCCCCGAGCACTGAGCACCCAGCACCCCGAGCACTGAGCACCCAGCACCCGTAGCACTGAGGACCCAGCACCCCGAGCAATGAGCACCCAGCAACCTGAGTACTGAGCACCCAGCACCCCGAGTACTGAGCACCCAGCAACCTGAGCACCGAGCACCCAGCACCCCGAGCACTGAGCACCCAGCACCCTGAGCACTGAGCACCCAGCACTCTGAGTACTGAGCACTGAGCTCCCCGAGTACTGAGCACCCACCACCCCGAGCACTGAGCACCGAGGACACCGAGCACTGAGCACCCAGCACCCCGAGCACTGAGCACCCAGCACCCTGAGCACTGAGCACCCAGCACCCTGAGCACTGAGCACCCAGCACCCCGAGCACTAAGCACCCAGCAACCCGAGCACTGAGCACCCAGCACCCCGAGCACTGAGCACACAGCACCCTGAGTACTGATCACCCAGCACCCTGAGTACTCAGCACCCAGCACCCTGAGCACTGAGCAACCAGCACCCTGAGTACTGAGCACCCTTCACCCCAAGCACTGAGCACCCTGAGAACTGAGCACCCAGCACCCCAAGCACTGAGAACCCTGAGTACTGAGCACCCAGCACCCTGATTAATGAGCACCCAGCACCCCGAGAACTGAGCACCCAGCACCCTGAGTATTGAGCACCGAGCACCCTGAGTACTGAGCACCCAGCACCCTGAGTACTGAGCACCCAGTGTACTGAGCACAGAGCACCCAGCACCCTGAGTACTGAGCACCCAGCACCCTGAGCACTGAGCACCCAGCACCCTGAGTACTGAGCACCGAGCACCCTGAGTACTGAGCAACCAGCACCCCGAGCACTGAGCACCCAGCACCCCGAGCACTGAGCACCCAGCACCACGAGAATGAGCACCCAGCACCCTGAGTACTGAGCACCCAGCACCCTGAGTACTGAGCACCGAGCTCCCCGAGCACTGAGCACCCTGAGTACTGAGCACCCAGCACCCTGAGTACTGAGCACCCAGCACCCTGAGCACTGAGCACACAGCACCCTGAGTACTGAGCACCCAGCACCACGAGCACTGAGCACACAGCACCCTGAGTACTGAGCACCCTGAGGACTGAGCACCGATCACCATGAGCACTGAGAACCCAGCACCCTGAGTACTGAGCACCCAGCACCCTGAGCACTGAGCACCCAGCACCCTGAGTACTGAGCAGAGAGCACCCTGATCACTGAGCACCCAGCACCCTGAGTACTGAGCACGCAGCACCCTGAGTACTGAGCACCGAGCACCCCGAGTACTGAGCACCCAGCACCCTGAGCACTCAGCACCCAGCACACCGAGCACTGAGCACCCAGCACCCTGAGTACTGAGCTCCCAGCACCCCGAGCCCTGAGCACCCAGCACCCTGAGTACTGAGCACCCTGAGTACTGAGCACCGATCACCCTGAGCACTGAGCACCCAACACCCTGAGTACTGAGCACCCACCGTACTGAGCACTGAGCACACTGAGCACTGAGCACCCAGCACCCTGAGTACTGAGCACCGAGCACCCTGAGCACTGAGCACCCAGCACCCTGAGTACTGAGCACCGAGCACCCCGAGCACTGAGCACCCAGCGCCCCGAGCACTGAGCACTGAGCACCCCGAGTACTGAGCACCCAGCAACCTGAGCACCGAGCACCCAGCACCCCGAGCACTGAGCACCCAGCACCCTGAGCACTGAGCACCCAGCACCCTGAGTACTGAGCACTGAGCTCCCCGAGTACTGAGCACCCACCACCCCGTGCACTGAGCACCGAGGACACCGAGCACTGAGCACCCAGCACCCCGAGCACTGAGCACCCAGCACCCTGAGCACTGAGCACCCAGCACCCTGAGCACTGAGCACCCAGCACCCTGAGCACTAAGCATCCAGCAACCCGAGCACTGAGCACCCAGCACCCCGAGCACTGAGCACCCAGCACCCTGAGTACTGAGCACCCAGCACCCTGAGTACTCAGCACCCAGCACCCTGAGCACTGAGCAACCAGCACCCTGAGTACTGAGCACCCTGCACCCCAAGCACTAAGCACCCTGAGAACTGAGCACCCAGCACCGCAAGCACTGAGCACCCTGAGTACTGAGCACCCAGCACCCTGATTAATGAGCACCCAGCACCCCGAGAACTGAGCACCAAGCACCCTGAGTATTGAGCACCGAGCACCCTGAGTACTGAGCACCCAGCACCCTGAGTACTGAGCACCCAGTGTACTGAGCACCGAGCACCCAGCACCCTGAGTACTGAGCACCCAGCCCCCTGAGCACTGAGCACCCAGCACCCTGAGTACTGAGCACCGAGCACCCTGAGTACTGAGCACCCAGCACCCCGAGCACTGAGCACCCAGCACCCCGAGCACTGAGCACCCAGCACCCTGAGCACTGAGCACCCTGAGTACTGAGCACTGAGCACCCTGAGTACTGAGCACCCAGCACCCTGAGTATTGAGCACCCAGCAACCTGAGCACTGAGCACCGAGCACCCTGAGCACTGAGCACCAAGCACCCTGAGTACTGAGCACCCTGAGTACTGAGCACACAGCACCGTGAGCACTGAGCACCCAGCACCCCGAGCACTGAGCACCCAGCACCCTGAGCACTGAGCACCCTGAGTACTGAGCACTGAGCACCCTGACTACTGAGCACTGAGCACCCTGAGTACTGAGCACCCAGCACCCTGAGTACTGAGCACCCAGCACCCTGAGCAATGAGCACCCGGAGTACTGAGCACCCAGCACCCTGAGTACTTAGCACCGAGCACCCTGAGTACTGAGCACCCAGTACCCTGAGCACTGAACACACAGCACCCTGAGTACTGAGCACCCCGAGCATTGAGCACCCAGCACCCTGAGCACTGAGGACCCAGCACCCTGAGTACTGAGCACCCAGCACCCTGAGCACTGAGCACCCAGCACCCTGAGTACTGAGCACCCAGCACCCTGAGCACTGAGCACCCAGCACCCTGAGTAATGAGCACTGAGCACCCAGCACCCCGAGCACTGAGCACTAAGCACACTGTGTACTGAGCACTGAGTACCCAGCACCCCGAGCACTGAGCACCCAGCACCCTGAGCACTGAGCACCCTGAGTACTGAGCACCCAGCACCCTGAGCACTGAGCACCCAGCACCCTGAGCACTGAGCACCCAGCACCCAGAGCACTGAGCACCCTGAGTACTGAGCACTGAGCACCCTGAGCACTGAGCACCGAGCACCCTGAGTGCTGAGCACTGAGCACCCTGACCACTGAGCACCCAGCACCCTGAGTACTGAGCACCCAGCACCCTGAGCACTGAGGACGGAGCACCCTGAGTACTAAGCACAAAGCACCCTGAGTACTGAGCACCCAGCACCCTGAGCACTGAGCACCCAGCACACTGAGTACTGAGCACTGAGCACCCTGAGTACTGAGCACCGAGCACCCTGAGCACTGAGCACCCAGCACGCTGAGTACTGAGCACTGAGCACCCTGATTAATGAGCACCCAGCACCCCGAGAACTGAGCACCCAGCACCCTGAGTATTGAGCACCGAGCACCCTGAGTACTGAGCACCCAGCACCCTGAGTACTGAGCACCCAGTGTACTGAGCACCGAGCACCCAGCACCCTGAGTACTGAGCACCCAGCACCCTGAGCACCGAGCACCCAGCACCCTGAGTACTGAGCACCGAGCACCCTGAGTACTGAGCACCCAGCACCACGAGCACTGAGCACCCAGCACCCCGAGCACTGAGCACCCAGCACACCGAGCACTCAGCACCCAGCACCGCGAGCACTGAGCACCCAGCACCCCGAGCACTGAGCACCCAGCACCACGAGAATGAGCACCCAGCACCCTGAGTACTGAGCACCCAGCACCCTGAGTACTGAGCACCGAGCTCCCCGAGCACTGAGCACCCTGAGTACTGAGCACCCAGCACCCTGAGTACTGAGCACCCAGCACCCTGAGCACTGAGCACACAGCACCCTGAGTACTGAGCACCCAGCACCACGAGCACTGAGCACACAGCACCCTGAGTACTGAGCACCCTGAGGACTGAGCACCGATCACCATGAGCACTGAGAACCCAGCACCCTGAGTACTGAGCACCCAGCACCCTGAGCACTGAGCACCCAGCACCCTGAGTACTGAGCAGAGAGCACCCTGATCACTGAGCACCCAGCACCCTGAGTACTGAGCACGCAGCACCCTGAGTACTGAGCACCGAGCACCCCGAGTACTGAGCACCCAGCACCCTGAGCACTCAGCACCCAGCACACCGAGCACTGAGCACCCAGCACCCTGAGTACTGAGCTCCCAGCACCCCGAGCCCTGAGCACCCAGCACCCTGAGTACTGAGCACCCTGAGTACTGAGCACCGATCACCCTGAGCACTGAGCACCCAACACCCTGAGTACTGAGCACCCACCGTACTGAGCACTGAGCACACTGAGCACTGAGCACCCTGCACCCTGAGTACTGAGCACCGAGCACCCTGAGCACTGAGCACCCAGCACCCTGAGTACTGAGCACAGAGCACCCCGAGCACTGAGCACCCAGCGCCCCGAGCACTGAGCACTGAGCACCCCGAGTACTGAGCACCCAGCAACCTGAGCACCGAGCACCCAGCACCCCGAGCACTGAGCACCCAGCACCCTGAGCACTGAGCACCCAGCACCCTGAGTACTGAGCACTGAGCTCCCCGAGTACTGAGCACCCACCACCCCGTGCACTGAGCACCGAGGACACCGAGCACTGAGCACCCAGCACCCCGAGCACTGAGCACCCAGCACCCTGAGCACTGAGCACCCAGCACCCTGAGCACTGAGCACCCAGCACCCTGAGCACTAAGCATCCAGCAACCCGAGCACTGAGCACCCAGCACCCCGAGCACTGAGCACCCAGCACCCTGAGTACTGAGCACCCAGCACCCTGAGTACTCAGCACCCAGCACCCTGAGCACTGAGCAACCAGCACCCTGAGTACTGAGCACCCTGCACCCCAAGCACTAAGCACCCTGAGAACTGAGCACCCAGCACCGCAAGCACTGAGCACCCTGAGTACTGAGCACCCAGCACCCTGATTAATGAGCACCCAGCACCCCGAGAACTGAGCACCCAGCACCCTGAGTATTGAGCACCGAGCACCCTGAGTACTGAGCACCCAGCACCCTGAGTACTGAGCACCCAGTGTACTGAGCACCGAGCACCCAGCACCCTGAGTACTGAGCACCCAGCCCCCTGAGCACTGAGCACCCAGCACCCTGAGTACTGAGCACCGAGCACCCTGAGTACTGAGCACCCAGCACCCCGAGCACTGAGCACCCAGCACCCCGAGCACTGAGCACCCAGCACCCTGAGCACTGAGCACCCTGAGTACTGAGCACTGAGCACCCTGAGTACTGAGCACCCAGCACCCTGAGTATTGAGCACCCAGCAACCTGAGCACTGAGCACCGAGCACCCTGAGCACTGAGCACCAAGCACCCTGAGTACTGAGCACCCTGAGTACTGAGCACACAGCACCGTGAGCACTGAGCACCCAGCACCCCGAGCACTGAGCACCCAGCACCCTGAGCACTGAGCACCCTGAGTACTGAGCACTGAGCACCCTGACTACTGAGCACTGAGCACCCTGAGTACTGAGCACCCAGCACCCTGAGTACTGAGCACCCAGCACCCTGAGCAATGAGCACCCGGAGTACTGAGCACCCAGCACCCTGAGTACTTAGCACCGAGCACCCTGAGTACTGAGCACCCAGTACCCTGAGCACTGAACACACAGCACCCTGAGTACTGAGCACCCCGAGCATTGAGCACCCAGCACCCTGAGCACTGAGGACCCAGCACCCTGAGTACTGAGCACCCAGCACCCTGAGCACTGAGCACCCAGCACCCTGAGTACTGAGCACCCAGCACCCTGAGCACTGAGCACCCAGCACCCTGAGTAATGAGCACTGAGCACCCAGCACCCCGAGCACTGAGCACTAAGCACCCTGTGTACTGAGCACTGAGTACCCAGCACCCCGAGCACTGAGCACCCAGCACCCTGAGCACTGAGCACCCTGAGTACTGAGCACCCAGCACCCTGAGCACTGAGCACCCAGCACCCTGAGCACTGAGCACCCAGCACCCAGAGCACTGAGCACCCTGAGTACTGAGCACTGAGCACCCTGAGCACTGAGCACCGAGCACCCTGAGTGCTGAGCACTGAGCACCCTGACCACTGAGCACCCAGCACCCTGAGTACTGAGCACCCAGCACCCTGAGCACTGAGGACGGAGCACCCTGAGTACTAAGCACAAAGCACCCTGAGTACTGAGCACCCAGCACCCTGAGCACTGAGCACCCAGCACACTGAGTACTGAGCACTGAGCACCCTGAGTACTGAGCACCGAGCACCCTGAGCACTGAGCACCCAGCACGCTGAGTACTGAGCACTGAGCACCCTGATTAATGAGCACCCAGCACCCCGAGAACTGAGCACCCAGCACCCTGAGTATTGAGCACCGAGCACCCTGAGTACTGAGCACCCAGCACCCTGAGTACTGAGCACCCAGTGTACTGAGCACCGAGCACCCAGCACCCTGAGTACTGAGCACCCAGCACCCTGAGCACCGAGCACCCAGCACCCTGAGTACTGAGCACCGAGCACCCTGAGTACTGAGCACCCAGCACCCCGAGCACTGAGCACCCAGCACCCCGAGCACTGAGCACCCAGCACACCGAGCACTCAGCACCCAGCACCGCGAGCACTGAGCACCCAGCACACCGAGCACTGAGCACCCAGCACCCCGAGCACCGAGCACCATGAGTACTAAGCACCGAGCACCCTGAGCACTGAGCACCCAGCACCCTGAGCACTGAGCACCCAGCACCCTGAGTACTGAGCCCCCAGCACCCCGAGCACTGAGCACCCAGCACCGTGAGTACTGAGCACCCAGCACCCTGAGCACTGAGCACCGAGCACCCTGAGCACTGAGCACCCAGCACCCTGAGGACTGAGTACCCAGCACCCCGAGCACTGAGCACCTAGCACCCTGAGCACTGAGCACCCTGATTACTGAGCACTGAGCACCCTGAGTACTGAGCACCCAGAACCCTGAGTATTGAGCACCCAGCAACCTGAGCACTGAGCACCAATCACCCTGAGCACTGAGCACCCAGCACCCTGAGCACTGAGCACCCAGCACCCTGAGCACTTAGCACCCTGAGGACTGAGCACCCAGCACCCTGAGTACTGAGCACCCAGCACCCTGAGTACTGAGCACCCAGCATCCTGAGTACTGAGCACCCTGAGTACTGAGCACCCAGCATCCTGAGTACTGTGCAACCTGAGTACTGAGCACCCAGAAACCTGAGTACTTAGCACCCAGCAACTGAGCACTTAGCACCCAGCACCCTGAGTACTGAGCACCGAGCACTCCGAGTACTGAGCACCCAGCACCCCGAGCACTGAGCACCCAGCACCCTGAGCACTGAGCACCCAGCACCCCAAGCACTGAGCACCCAGCACCCTGAGTACTGAGTACTGAGCACCCTGAGTACTGAGCACCCAGCATCCTGAGCACTGAGCACCCGGCACCCTGAGTACTGAGCACCGACCACCCCGAGCACTGAGCACGCAGCACCCTGAGTACTGAGCACCCAGCACTAAAAGTACTGAGCACCGAGCATCCTGAGCACTGAGCACCGAGCACCCCGAGCACTGAGCACCCAGCACCCTGAGTACTGAGCACCCAGCAAAAAGTGTACTGAGCAGCGAGCACCCTGAGCACTGAGCACCCAGCACCCTGAGTAATGAGCACCCAGCACCCCGAGTACTGAGCACCCAGCACCCCGAGCACTGAGCACCCAGCACCCTGAGTACTGAGCACCCAGCACCCTGAGCACTGAGCACAAAGCACACTGAGTACTGAGCACCCTGAGTACTGAGCATAGAGGACCCTGAGCACTGAGCACCCAGCACCCTGAGCACTGAGCACCCAGCACACCGAGAATGAGCACCCATCACTCTGAGTACTGAGAACCGAGCACCCTGAGTACTGAGCACGCAGCACGCTGAGCACTGAGCACCCAGCACCCCGAGTACTGAGCACCCAGCACCCCGAGCACTGAGCACCCAGCACCACGAGAATGAGCAGCCAGCACCCTGAGTACTGAGCACCCAGCACCCTGAGTACTGAGCACCCTGAGTACTGTGCACCGATCACCCTGAGCACTGAGCACCCAGCACCCTGAGTACTGAGCACCGAGCACCCTGAGCACTGAGCACCCAGCACCCTGAGTACTGAGCACCGAGCACCCCGAGCACTGAGCACCCAGCGCCCCGAGCACTGAGCACCCAGCACCCCGAGCACTGAGCACCCAGCACCCGTAGCACTGAGGACCCAGCACCCCGAGCAATGAGCACCCAGCACCCTGAGTACTGAGCACCCAGCACCCCGAGTACTGAGCACCCAGCAACCTGAGCACCGAGCACCCAGCACCCCGAGCACTGAGCACCCAGCACCCTGAGCACTGAGCACCCAGCACTCTGAGTACTGAGCACTGAGCTCCCCGAGTACTGAGCACCCACCACCCCGAGCACTGAGCACCGAGGACACCGAGCACTGAGCACCCAGCACCCCGAGCACTGAGCACCCAGCACCCTGAGCACTGAGCACCCAGCACCCTGAGCACTGAGCACCCAGCACCCCGAGCACTAAGCACCCAGCAACCCGAGCACTGAGCACCCAGCACCCCGAGCACTGAGCACACAGCACCCTGAGTACTGATCACCCAGCACCCTGAGTACTCAGCACCCAGCACCCTGAGCACTGAGCAACCAGCACCCTGAGTACTGAGCACCCTTCACCCCAAGCACTGAGCACCCTGAGAACTGAGCACCCAGCACCCCAAGCACTGAGAACCCTGAGTACTGAGCACCCAGCACCCTGATTAATGAGCACCCAGCACCCCGAGAACTGAGCACCCAGCACCCTGAGTATTGAGCACCGAGCACCCTGAGTACTGAGCACCCAGCACCCTGAGTACTGAGCACCCAGTGTACTGAGCACAGAGCACCCAGCACCCTGAGTACTGAGCACCCAGCACCCTGAGCACTGAGCACCCAGCACCCTGAGTACTGAGCACCGAGCACCCTGAGTACTGAGCAACCAGCACCCCGAGCACTGAGCACCCAGCACCCCGAGCACTGAGCACCCAGCACCCTGAGCACTGAGCACCCTGAGTACTGAGCACAGAGCACCCTGAGTACTGAGCACCCAGCACCCTGAGTATTGAGCACCCAGCAACCTGAGCACTGAGCACCAAGCACCCTGAGCACTGAGCACCAAGCACCCTGAGTACTGAGCACCCTGAGTACTGAGCACACAGCACCGTGAGCACTGAGCACCCAGCACCCCGAGCACTGAGCACCCAGCACCCTGAGCACTGAGCACCCTGAGTACTGAGCACTGAACACCCTGAGTACTGAGCACCCAGCACCCTGAGTACTGAGCACCCAGCACCCTGAGCAATGAGCACCCGGAGTACTGAGCACCCAGCACCCTGAGTACTAAGCACCGAGCACCCTGAGTACTGAGCACCCAGTACCCTGAGCACTGAACACACAGCACCCTGAGTACTGAGCACCCTGAGCATTGAGCACCCAGCACCCTGAGCACTGAGGACCCAGCACCCTGAGTACTGAGCACCCAGCACCCTGAGCACTGAGCACCCAGCACCCTGAGTACTGAGCACCCAGCACCCTGAGCACTGAGCACTCTGAGTAATGAGCACTGAGCACCCAGCACCCCGAGCACTGAGCACTCAGCACCCTGTGTACTGAGCACTGAGTACCCAGCACCCCGAGCACTGAGCACCCAGCACCCTGAGCACTGAGCACCCTGAGTACTGAGCACCCAGCACCCTGAGCACTGAGCACCCAGCACCCTGAGCACTGAGCACCCAGCACCCAGAGCACTGAGCACCCTGAGTACTGAGCACTGAGCACCCTGATCACTGAGCACCGAGCACCCTGAGTGCTGAGCACTGAGCACCCTGACCACTGAGCACCCAGCACCCTGAGTACTGAGCACCCAGCACCCTGAGCACTGAGGACCGAGCACCCTGAGTACTAAGCACAAAGCACCCTGAGTACTGAGCACCCAGCACCCTGAGCACTGAGCACCCAGCACACTGAGTACTGAGCACTGAGCACCCTGAGTACTGAGCACCGAGCACCCTGAGCACTGAGCACCCAGCACGCTGAGTACTGAGCACTGAGCACCCTGATTAATGAGCACCCGGCACCCCGAGAACTGAGCACCCAGCACCCTGAGTATTGAGCACCGAGCACCCTGAGTACTGAGCACCCAGCACCCTGAGTACTGAGCACCCAGTGTACTGAGCACCGAGCACCCAGCTTCCTGAGTACTGAGCACCCAGCACCCTGAGCACTGAGCACCCAGCACCCTGAGTACTGAGCACCGAGCACCCTGAGTACTGAGCACCCAGCACCCCGAGCACTGAGCACCCAGCACCCCGAGCACTGAGCACCCAGCACACCGAGCACTCAGCACCCAGCACCCCGAGCACTGAGCACCCAGCACACCGAGCACTGAGCACCCAGCACCCCGAGCACCGAGCACCATGAGTACTAAGCACCGAGCACCCTGAGCACTGAGCACCCAGCACCCTGAGCACTGAGCACCCAGCACCCTGAGTACTGAGCCCCCAGCACCCCGAGCACTGAGCACCCAGCACCGTGAGTACTGAGCACCCAGCACCCTGAGCACTGAGCACCGAGCACCCTGAGCACTGAGCACCCAGCACCCTGAGGACTGAGTACCCAGCACCCCGAGCACTGAGCACCCAGCACCCTGAACACTGAGCTCCCTGATTACTGAGCACTGAGCACCCTGAGTACTGAGCACCCAGCACCCTGAGTATTGAGCACCCAGCAACCTGAGCACTGAGCACCGAGCACCCTGAGCACAGAGCACCCAGCACCCTGAGCACTGAGCACCCAGCACCCTGAGCACTGAGCACCCTGAGTACTGAGCACAGAGCACCCTGAGTACTGAGCACCCAGCACCCTGAGTATTGAGCACCCAGCAACCTGAGCACTGAGCACCAAGCACCCTGAGCACTGAGCACCAAGCACCCTGAGTACTGAGCACCCTGAGTACTGAGCACACAGCACCGTGAGCACTGAGCACCCAGCACCCCGAGCACTGAGCACCCAGCACCCTGAGCACTGAGCACCCTGAGTACTGAGCACTGAACACCCTGAGTACTGAGCACCCAGCACCCTGAGTACTGAGCACCCAGCACCCTGAGCAATGAGCACCCGGAGTACTGAGCACCCAGCACCCTGAGTACTAAGCACCGAGCACCCTGAGTACTGAGCACCCAGTACCCTGAGCACTGAACACACAGCACCCTGAGTACTGAGCACCCTGAGCATTGAGCACCCAGCACCCTGAGCACTGAGGACCCAGCACCCTGAGTACTGAGCACCCAGCACCCCGAGCACTGAGCACCCAGCACCCCGAGCACTGAGCACCCAGCACACCGAGCACTCAGCACCCAGCACCCCGAGCACTGAGCACCCAGCACACCGATCACTGAGCACCCAGCACCCCGAGCACCGAGCACCATGAGTACTAAGCACCGAGCACCCTGAGCACTGAGCACCCAGCACCCTGAGCACTGAGCACCCAGCACCCTGAGTACTGAGCCCCCAGCACCCCGAGCACTGAGCACCCAGCACCGTGAGTACTGAGCACCCAGCACCCTGAGCACTGAGCACCGAGCACCCTGAGCACTGAGCACCCAGCACCCTGAGGACTGAGTACCCAGCACCCCGAGCACTGAGCACCCAGCACCCTGAACACTGAGCTCCCTGATTACTGAGCACTGAGCACCCTGAGTACTGAGCACCCAGCACCCTGAGTATTGAGCACCCAGCAACCTGAGCACTGAGCACCGAGCACCCTGAGCACAGAGCACCCAGCACCCTGAGCACTGAGCACCCTGAGTACTGAGCACAGAGCACCCTGAGTACTGAGCACCCAGCACCCTGAGTATTGAGCACCCAGCAACCTGAGCACTGAGCACCAAGCACCCTGAGCACTGAGCACCAAGCACCCTGAGTACTGAGCACCCTGAGTACTGAGCACACAGCACCGTGCGCACTGAGCACCCAGCACCCCGAGCACTGAGCACCCAGCACCCTGAGCACTGAGCACCCTGAGTACTGAGCACTGAACACCCTGAGTACTGAGCACCCAGCACCCTGAGTACTGAGCACCCAGCACCCTGAGCAATGAGCACCCGGAGTACTGAGCACCCAGCACCCTGAGTACTAAGCACCGAGCACCCTGAGTACTGAGCACCCAGTACCCTGAGCACTGAACACACAGCACCCTGAGTACTGAGCACCCTGAGCATTGAGCACCCAGCACCCTGAGCACTGAGGACCCAGCACCCTGAGTACTGAGCACCCAGCACCCCGAGCACTGAGCACCCAGCACCCTGAGCACTGAGCACCCAGCACACCGAGCACTCAGCACCCAGCACCCCGAGCACTGAGCACCCAGCACACCGAGCACTGAGCACCCAGCACCCCGAGCACCGAGCACCATGAGTACTAAGCACCGAGCACCCTGAGCACTGAGCACCCAGCACCCTGAGCACTGAGCACCCAGCACCCTGAGTACTGAGCCCCCAGCACCCCGAGCACTGAGCACCCAGCACCGTGAGTACTGAGCACCCAGCACCCTGAGCACTGAGCACCGAGCACCCTGAGCACTGAGCACCCAGCACCCTGAGGACTGAGTACCCAGCACCCCGAGCACTGAGCACCCAGCACCCTGAACACTGAGCTCCCTGATTACTGAGCACTGAGCACCCTGAGCACTGAGCACCGAGCACCCCGAGCACTGAGCACCCAGCACCCTGAGTAATGAGCACCCAGCAAAAAGTGTACTGAGCAGCGAGCACCCTGAGCACTGAGCACCCAGCACCCTGAGTAATGAGCACCCAGCACCCCGAGTACTGAGCACCCAGCACCCCGAGCACTGAGCACCCAGCACCCTGAGTACTGAGCACCCAGCACCCTGAGCACTGAGCACAAAGCACACTGAGTACTGAGCACCCTGAGTACTGAGCATAGAGGACCCTGAGCACTGAGCACCCAGCACCCTGAGCACTGAGCACCCAGCACACCGAGAATGAGCACCCATCACTCTGAGAACTGAGAACCGAGCACCCTGAGTACTGAGCACGCAGCACGCTGAGCACTGAGCACCCAGCACCCCGAGTACTGAGCACCCAGCACCCCGAGCACTGAGCACCCAGCACCACGAGAATGAGCAGCCAGCACCCTGAGTACTGAGCACCCAGCACCCTGAGTACTGAGCACCCTGAGTACTGTGCACCGATCACCCTGAGCACTGAGCACCCAGCACCCTGAGTACTGAGCACCGAGCACCCTGAGCACTGAGCACCCAGCACCCTGAGTACTGAGCACCGAGCACCCCGAGCACTGAGCACCCAGCGCCCCGAGCACTGAGCACCCAGCACCCCGAGCACTGAGCACCCAGCACCCGTAGCACTGAGGACCCAGCACCCCGAGCAATGAGCACCCAGCACCCTGAGTACTGAGCACCCAGCACCCCGAGTACTGAGCACCCAGCAACCTGAGCACCGAGCACCCAGCACCCCGAGCACTGAGCACCCAGCACCCTGAGCACTGAGCACCCAGCACTCTGAGTACTGAGCACTGAGCTCCCCGAGTACTGAGCACCCACCACCCCGAGCACTGAGCACCGAGGACACCGAGCACTGAGCACCCAGCACCCCGAGCACTGAGCACCCAGCACCCTGAGCACTGAGCACCCAGCACCCTGAGCACTGAGCACCCAGCACCCCGAGCACTAAGCACCCAGCAACCCGAGCACTGAGCACCCAGCACCCCGAGCACTGAGCACACAGCACCCTGAGTACTGATCACCCAGCACCCTGAGTACTCAGCACCCAGCACCCTGAGCACTGAGCAACCAGCACCCTGAGTACTGAGCACCCTTCACCCCAAGCACTGAGCACCCTGAGAACTGAGCACCCAGCACCCCAAGCACTGAGAACCCTGAGTACTGAGCACCCAGCACCCTGATTAATGAGCACCCAGCACCCCGAGAACTGAGCACCCAGCACCCTGAGTATTGAGCACCGAGCACCCTGAGTACTGAGCACCCAGCACCCTGAGTACTGAGCACCCAGTGTACTGAGCACAGAGCACCCAGCACCCTGAGTACTGAGCACCCAGCACCCTGAGCACTGAGCACCCAGCACCCTGAGTACTGAGCACCGAGCACCCTGAGTACTGAGCAACCAGCACCCCGAGCACTGAGCACCCAGCACCCCGAGCACTGAGCACCCAGCACCCTGAGCACTGAGCACCCTGAGTACTGAGCACAGAGCACCCTGAGTACTGAGCACCCAGCACCCTGAGTATTGAGCACCCAGCAACCTGAGCACTGAGCACCAAGCACCCTGAGCACTGAGCACCAAGCACCCTGAGTACTGAGCACCCTGAGTACTGAGCACACAGCACCGTGAGCACTGAGCACCCAGCACCCCGAGCACTGAGCACCCAGCACCCTGAGCACTGAGCACCCTGAGTACTGAGCACTGAACACCCTGAGTACTGAGCACCCAGCACCCTGAGTACTGAGCACCCAGCACCCTGAGCAATGAGCACCCGGAGTACTGAGCACCCAGCACCCTGAGTACTAAGCACCGAGCACCCTGAGTACTGAGCACCCAGTACCCTGAGCACTGAACACACAGCACCCTGAGTACTGAGCACCCTGAGCATTGAGCACCCAGCACCCTGAGCACTGAGGACCCAGCACCCTGAGTACTGAGCACCCAGCACCCTGAGCACTGAGCACCCAGCACCCTGAGTACTGAGCACCCAGCAGCCTGAGCACTGAGCACTCTGAGTAATGAGCACTGAGCACCCAGCACCCCGAGCACTGAGCACTCAGCACCCTGTGTACTGAGCACTGAGTACCCAGCACCCCGAGCACTGAGCACCCAGCACCCTGAGCACTGAGCACCCTGAGTACTGAGCACCGAGCACCCTGAGCACTGAGCACCCTGAGTACTGAGCACCGAGCACCCTGAGCACTGAGCACCCAGCACGCTGAGTACTGAGCACTGAGCACCCTGATTAATGAGCACCCGGCACCCCGAGAACTGAGCACCCAGCACCCTGAGTATTGAGCACCGAGCACCCTGAGTACTGAGCACCCAGCACCCTGAGTACTGAGCACCCAGTGTACTGAGCACCGAGCACCCAGCTTCCTGAGTACTGAGCACCCAGCACCCTGAGCACTGAGCACCCAGCACCCTGAGTACTGAGCACCGAGCACCCTGAGTACTGAGCACCCAGCACCCCGAGCACTGAGCACCCAGCACCCCGAGCACTGAGCACCCAGCACACCGAGCACTCAGCACCCAGCACCCCGAGCACTGAGCACCCAGCACACCGAGCACTGAGCACCCAGCACCCCGAGCACCGAGCACCATGAGTACTAAGCACCGAGCACCCTGAGCACTGAGCACCCAGCACCCTGAGCACTGAGCACCCAGCACCCTGAGTACTGAGCCCCCAGCACCCCGAGCACTGAGCACCCAGCACCGTGAGTACTGAGCACCCAGCACCCTGAGCACTGAGCACCGAGCACCCTGAGCACTGAGCACCCAGCACCCTGAGGACTGAGTACCCAGCACCCCGAGCACTGAGCACCCAGCACCCTGAACACTGAGCTCCCTGATTACTGAGCACTGAGCACCCTGAGTACTGAGCACCCAGCACCCTGAGTATTGAGCACCCAGCAACCTGAGCACTGAGCACCGAGCACCCTGAGCACAGAGCACCCAGCACCCTGAGCACTGAGCACCCAGCACCCTGAGCACTGAGCACCCTGAGTACTGAGCACAGAGCACCCTGAGTACTGAGCACCCAGCACCCTGAGTATTGAGCACCCAGCAACCTGAGCACTGAGCACCAAGCACCCTGAGCACTGAGCACCAAGCACCCTGAGTACTGAGCACCCTGAGTACTGAGCACACAGCACCGTGAGCACTGAGCACCCAGCACCCCGAGCACTGAGCACCCAGCACCCTGAGCACTGAGCACCCTGAGTACTGAGCACTGAACACCCTGAGTACTGAGCACCCAGCACCCTGAGTACTGAGCACCCAGCACCCTGAGCAATGAGCACCCGGAGTACTGAGCACCCAGCACCCTGAGTACTAAGCACCGAGCACCCTGAGTACTGAGCACCCAGTACCCTGAGCACTGAACACACAGCACCCTGAGTACTGAGCACCCTGAGCATTGAGCACCCAGCACCCTGAGCACTGAGGACCCAGCACCCTGAGTACTGAGCACCCAGCACCCCGAGCACTGAGCACCCAGCACCCCGAGCACTGAGCACCCAGCACACCGAGCACTCAGCACCCAGCACCCCGAGCACTGAGCACCCAGCACACCGATCACTGAGCACCCAGCACCCCGAGCACCGAGCACCATGAGTACTAAGCACCGAGCACCCTGAGCACTGAGCACCCAGCACCCTGAGCACTGAGCACCCAGCACCCTGAGTACTGAGCCCCCAGCACCCCGAGCACTGAGCACCCAGCACCGTGAGTACTGAGCACCCAGCACCCTGAGCACTGAGCACCGAGCACCCTGAGCACTGAGCACCCAGCACCCTGAGGACTGAGTACCCAGCACCCCGAGCACTGAGCACCCAGCACCCTGAACACTGAGCTCCCTGATTACTGAGCACTGAGCACCCTGAGTACTGAGCACCCAGCACCCTGAGTATTGAGCACCCAGCAACCTGAGCACTGAGCACCGAGCACCCTGAGCACAGAGCACCCAGCACCCTGAGCACTGAGCACCCAGCACCCTGAGCACTGAGCACCCTGAGTACTGAGCACAGAGCACCCTGAGTACTGAGCACCCAGCACCCTGAGTATTGAGCACCCAGCAACCTGAGCACTGAGCACCAAGCACCCTGAGCACTGAGCACCAAGCACCCTGAGTACTGAGCACCCTGAGTACTGAGCACACAGCACCGTGAGCACTGAGCACCCAGCACCCCGAGCACTGAGCACCCAGCACCCTGAGCACTGAGCACCCTGAGTACTGAGCACTGAACACCCTGAGTACTGAGCACCCAGCACCCTGAGTACTGAGCACCCAGCACCCTGAGCAATGAGCACCCGGAGTACTGAGCACCCAGCACCCTGAGTACTAAGCACCGAGCACCCTGAGTACTGAGCACCCAGTACCCTGAGCACTGAACACACAGCACCCTGAGTACTGAGCACCCTGAGCATTGAGCACCCAGCACCCTGAGCACTGAGGACCCAGCACCCTGAGTACTGAGCACCCAGCACCCCGAGCACTGAGCACCCAGCACCCTGAGCACTGAGCACCCAGCACACCGAGCACTCAGCACCCAGCACCCCGAGCACTGAGCACCCAGCACACCGAGCACTGAGCACCCAGCACCCCGAGCACCGAGCACCATGAGTACTAAGCACCGAGCACCCTGAGCACTGAGCACCCAGCACCCTGAGCACTGAGCACCCAGCACCCTGAGTACTGAGCCCCCAGCACCCCGAGCACTGAGCACCCAGCACCGTGAGTACTGAGCACCCAGCACCCTGAGCACTGAGCACCGAGCACCCTGAGCACTGAGCACCCAGCACCCTGAGGACTGAGTACCCAGCACCACGAGCACTGAGCACCCAGCACCCTGAACACTGAGCTCCCTGATTACTGAGCACTGAGCACCCTGAGCACTGAGCACCGAGCACCCCGAGCACTGAGCACCCAGCACCCTGAGTACTGAGCACCCAGCAAAAAGTGTACTGAGCAGCGAGCACCCTGAGCACTGAGCACCCAGCACCCTGAGTAATGAGCACCCAGCACCCCGAGTACTGAGCACCCAGCACCCCGAGCACTGAGCACCCAGCACCCTGAGTACTGAGCACCCAGCACCCTGAGCACTGAGCACAAAGCACACTGAGTACTGAGCACCCTGAGTACTGAGCATAGAGGACCCTGAGCACTGAGCACCCAGCACCCTGAGCACTGAGCACCCAGCACACCGAGAATGAGCACCCATCACTCTGAGTACTGAGAACCGAGCACCCTGAGTACTGAGCACGCAGCACGCTGAGCACTGAGCACCCAGCACCCCGAGTACTGAGCACCCAGCACCCCGAGCACTGAGCACCCAGCACCACGAGAATGAGCAGCCAGCACCCTGAGTACTGAGCACCCAGCACCCTGAGTACTGAGCACCCTGAGTACTGTGCACCGATCACCCTGAGCACTGAGCACCCAGCACCCTGAGTACTGAGCACCGAGCACCCTGAGCACTGAGCACCCAGCACCCTGAGTACTGAGCACCGAGCACCCCGAGCACTGAGCACCCAGCGCCCCGAGCACTGAGCACCCAGCACCCCGAGCACTGAGCACCCAGCACCCGTAGCACTGAGGACCCAGCACCCCGAGCAATGAGCACCCAGCACCCTGAGTACTGAGCACCCAGCACCCCGAGTACTGAGCACCCAGCAACCTGAGCACCGAGCACCCAGCACCCCGAGCACTGAGCACCCAGCACCCTGAGCACTGAGCACCCAGCACTCTGAGTACTGAGCACTGAGCTCCCCGAGTACTGAGCACCCACCACCCCGAGCACTGAGCACCGAGGACACCGAGCACTGAGCACCCAGCACCCCGAGCACTGAGCACCCAGCACCCTGAGCACTGAGCACCCAGCACCCTGAGCACTGAGCACCCAGCACCCCGAGCACTAAGCACCCAGCAACCCGAGCACTGAGCACCCAGCACCCCGAGCACTGAGCACACAGCACCCTGAGTACTGATCACCCAGCACCCTGAGTACTCAGTACCCAGCACCCTGAGCACTGAGCAACCAGCACCCTGAGTACTGAGCACCCTTCACCCCAAGCACTGAGCAACCTGAGAACTGAGCACCCAGCACCCCAAGCACTGAGAACCCTGAGTACTGAGCACCCAGCACCCTGATTAATGAGCACCCAGCACCCCGAGAACTGAGCACCCAGCACCCTGAGTATTGAGCACCGAGCACCCTGAGTACTGAGCACCCAGCACCCTGAGTACTGAGCACCCAGTGTACTGAGCACAGAGCACCCAGCACCCTGAGTACTGAGCACCCAGCACCCTGAGCACTGAGCACCCAGCACCCTGAGTACTGAGCACTGAGCACCCTGAGTACTGAGCAACCAGCACCCCGAGCACTGAGCACCCAGCACCCCGAGCACTGAGCACCCAGCACCCTGAGCACTGAGCACCCTGAGTACTGAGCACAGAGCACCCTGAGTACTGAGCACCCAGCACCCTGAGTATTGAGCACCCAGCAACCTGAGCACTGAGCACCAAGCACCCTGAGCACTGAGCACCAAGCACCCTGAGTACTGAGCACCCTGAGTACTGAGCACACAGCACCGTGAGCACTGAGCACCCAGCACCCCGAGCACTGAGCACCCAGCACCCTGAGCACTGAGCACCCTGAGTACTGAGCACTGAACACCCTGAGTACTGAGCACCCAGCACCCTGAGTACTGAGCACCCAGCACCCTGAGCAATGAGCACCCGGAGTACTGAGCACCCAGCACCCTGAGTACTAAGCACCGAGCACCCTGAGTACTGAGCACCCAGTACCCTGAGCACTGAACACACAGCACCCTGAGTACTGAGCACCCTGAGCATTGAGCACCCAGCACCCTGAGCACTGAGGACCCAGCACCCTGAGTACTGAGCACCCAGCACCCTGAGCACTGAGCACCCAGCACCCTGAGTACTGAGCACCCAGCACCCTGAGCACTGAGCACTCTGAGTAATGAGCACTGAGCACCCAGCACCCCGAGCACTGAGCACTCAGCACCCTGTGTACTGAGCACTGAGTACCCAGCACCCCGAGCACTGAGCACCCAGCACCCTGAGCACTGAGCACCCTGAGTACTGAGCACCCAGCACCCTGAGCACTGAGCACCCAGCACCCTGAGCACTGAGCACCCAGCACCCAGAGCACTGAGCACCCTGAGTACTGAGCACTGAGCACCCTGATCACTGAGCACCGAGCACCCTGAGTGCTGAGCACTGAGCACCCTGACCACTGAGCACCCAGCACCCTGAGTACTGAGCACCCAGCACCCTGAGCACTGAGGACCGAGCACCCTGAGTACTAAGCACAAAGCACCCTGAGTACTGAGCACCCAGCACCCTGAGCACTGAGCACCCAGCACACTGAGTACTGAGCACTGAGCACCCTGAGTACTGAGCACCGAGCACCCTGAGCACTGAGCACCCAGCACGCTGAGTACTGAGCACTGAGCACCCTGATTAATGAGCACCCGGCACCCCGAGAACTGAGCACCCAGCACCCTGAGTATTGAGCACCGAGCACCCTGAGTACTGAGCACCCAGCACCCTGAGTACTGAGCACCCAGTGTACTGAGCACCGAGCACCCAGCTTCCTGAGTACTGAGCACCCAGCACCCTGAGCACTGAGCACCCAGCACCCTGAGTACTGAGCACCGAGCACCCTGAGTACTGAGCACCCAGCACCCCGAGCACTGAGCACCCAGCACCCCGAGCACTGAGCACCCAGCACACCGAGCACTCAGCACCCAGCACCCCGAGCACTGAGCACCCAGCACACCGAGCACTGAGCACCCAGCACCCCGAGCACCGAGCACCATGAGTACTAAGCACCGAGCACCCTGAGCACTGAGCACCCAGCACCCTGAGCACTGAGCACCCAGCACCCTGAGTACTGAGCCCCCAGCACCCCGAGCACTGAGCACCCAGCACCGTGAGTACTGAGCACCCAGCACCCTGAGCACTGAGCACCGAGCACCCTGAGCACTGAGCACCCAGCACCCTGAGGACTGAGTACCCAGCACCCCGAGCACTGAGCACCCAGCACCCTGAACACTGAGCTCCCTGATTACTGAGCACTGAGCACCCTGAGTACTGAGCACCCAGCACCCTGAGTATTGAGCACCCAGCAACCTGAGCACTGAGCACCGAGCACCCTGAGCACAGAGCACCCAGCACCCTGAGCACTGAGCACCCAGCACCCTGAGCACTGAGCACCCTGAGTACTGAGCACAGAGCACCCTGAGTACTGAGCACCCAGCACCCTGAGTATTGAGCACCCAGCAACCTGAGCACTGAGCACCAAGCACCCTGAGCACTGAGCACCAAGCACCCTGAGTACTGAGCACCCTGAGTACTGAGCACACAGCACCGTGAGCACTGAGCACCCAGCACCCCGAGCACTGAGCACCCAGCACCCTGAGCACTGAGCACCCTGAGTACTGAGCACTGAACACCCTGAGTACTGAGCACCCAGCACCCTGAGTACTGAGCACCCAGCACCCTGAGCAATGAGCACCCGGAGTACTGAGCACCCAGCACCCTGAGTACTAAGCACCGAGCACCCTGAGTACTGAGCACCCAGTACCCTGAGCACTGAACACACAGCACCCTGAGTACTGAGCACCCTGAGCATTGAGCACCCAGCACCCTGAGCACTGAGGACCCAGCACCCTGAGTACTGAGCACCCAGCACCCCGAGCACTGAGCACCCAGCACCCCGAGCACTGAGCACCCAGCACACCGAGCACTCAGCACCCAGCACCCCGAGCACTGAGCACCCAGCACACCGATCACTGAGCACCCAGCACCCCGAGCACCGAGCACCATGAGTACTAAGCACCGAGCACCCTGAGCACTGAGCACCCAGCACCCTGAGCACTGAGCACCCAGCACCCTGAGTACTGAGCCCCCAGCACCCCGAGCACTGAGCACCCAGCACCGTGAGTACTGAGCACCCAGCACACTGAGCACTGAGCACCGAGCACCCTGAGCACTGAGCACCCAGCACCCTGAGGACTGAGTACCCAGCACCCCGAGCACTGAGCACCCAGCACCCTGAACACTGAGCTCCCTGATTACTGAGCACTGAGCACCCTGAGTACTGAGCACCCAGCACCCTGAGTATTGAGCACCCAGCAACCTGAGCACTGAGCACCGAGCACCCTGAGCACAGAGCACCCAGCACCCTGAGCACTGAGCACCCAGCACCCTGAGCACTGAGCACCCTGAGTACTGAGCACAGAGCACCCTGAGTACTGAGCACCCAGCACCCTGAGTATTGAGCACCCAGCAACCTGAGCACTGAGCACCAAGCACCCTGAGCACTGAGCACCAAGCACCCTGAGTACTGAGCACCCTGAGTACTGAGCACACAGCACCGTGAGCACTGAGCACCCAGCACCCCGAGCACTGAGCACCCAGCACCCTGAGCACTGAGCACCCTGAGTACTGAGCACTGAACACCCTGAGTACTGAGCACCCAGCACCCTGAGTACTGAGCACCCAGCACCCTGAGCAATGAGCACCCGGAGTACTGAGCACCCAGCACCCTGAGTACTAAGCACCGAGCACCCTGAGTACTGAGCACCCAGTACCCTGAGCACTGAACACACAGCACCCTGAGTACTGAGCACCCTGAGCATTGAGCACCCAGCACCCTGAGCACTGAGGACCCAGCACCCTGAGTACTGAGCACCCAGCACCCCGAGCACTGAGCACCCAGCACCCTGAGCACTGAGCACCCAGCACACCGAGCACTCAGCACCCAGCACCCCGAGCACTGAGCACCCAGCACACCGAGCACTGAGCACCCAGCACCCCGAGCACCGAGCACCATGAGTACTAAGCACCGAGCACCCTGAGCACTGAGCACCCAGCACCCTGAGCACTGAGCACCCAGCACCCTGAGTACTGAGCCCCCAGCACCCCGAGCACTGAGCACCCAGCACCGTGAGTACTGAGCACCCAGCACCCTGAGCACTGAGCACCGAGCACCCTGAGCACTGAGCACCCAGCACCCTGAGGACTGAGTACCCAGCACCCCGAGCACTGAGCACCCAGCACCCTGAACACTGAGCTCCCTGATTACTGAGCACTGAGCACCCTGAGCACTGAGCACCGAGCACCCCGAGCACTGAGCACCCAGCACCCTGAGTACTGAGCACCCAGCAAAAAGTGTACTGAGCAGCGAGCACCCTGAGCACTGAGCACCCAGCACCCTGAGTAATGAGCACCCAGCACCCCGAGTACTGAGCACCCAGCACCCCGAGCACTGAGCACCCAGCACCCTGAGTACTGAGCACCCAGCACCCTGAGCACTGAGCACAAAGCACACTGAGTACTGAGCACCCTGAGTACTGAGCATAGAGGACCCTGAGCACTGAGCACCCAGCACCCTGAGCACTGAGCACCCAGCACACCGAGAATGAGCACCCATCACTCTGAGTACTGAGAACCGAGCACCCTGAGTACTGAGCACGCAGCACGCTGAGCACTGAGCACCCAGCACCCCGAGTACTGAGCACCCAGCACCCCGAGCACTGAGCACCCAGCACCACGAGAATGAGCAGCCAGCACCCTGAGTACTGAGCACCCAGCACCCTGAGTACTGAGCACCCTGAGTACTGTGCACCGATCACCCTGAGCACTGAGCACCCAGCACCCTGAGTACTGAGCACCGAGCACCCTGAGCACTGAGCACCCAGCACCCTGAGTACTGAGCACCGAGCACCCCGAGCACTGAGCACCCAGCGCCCCGAGCACTGAGCACCCAGCACCCCGAGCACTGAGCACCCAGCACCCGTAGCACTGAGGACCCAGCACCCCGAGCAATGAGCACCCAGCACCCTGAGTACTGAGCACCCAGCACCCCGAGTACTGAGCACCCAGCAACCTGAGCACCGAGCACCCAGCACCCCGAGCACTGAGCACCCAGCACCCTGAGCACTGAGCACCCAGCACTCTGAGTACTGAGCACTGAGCTCCCCGAGTACTGAGCAACCACCACCCCGAGCACTGAGCACCGAGGACACCGAGCACTGAGCACCCAGCACCCCGAGCACTGAGCACCCAGCACCCTGAGCACTGAGCACCCAGCACCCTGAGCACTGAGCACCCAGCACCCCGAGCACTAAGCACCCAGCAACCCGAGCACTGAGCACCCAGCACCCCGAGCACTGAGCACACAGCACCCTGAGTACTGATCACCCAGCACCCTGAGTACTCAGCACCCAGCACCCTGAGCACTGAGCAACCAGCACCCCAAGCACTGAGAACCCTGAGTACTGAGCACCCAGCACCCTGATTAATGAGCACCCAGCACCCCGAGAACTGAGCACCCAGCACCCTGAGTATTGAGCACCGAGCACCCTGAGTACTGAGCACCCAGCACCCTGAGTACTGAGCACCCAGTGTACTGAGCACAGAGCACCCAGCACCCTGAGTACTGAGCACCCAGCACCCTGAGCACTGAGCACCAAGCACCCTGAGTACTGAGCACCGAGCACCCTGAGTACTGAGCAACCAGCACCCCGAGCACTGAGCACCCAGCACCCCGAGCACTGAGCACCCAGCACCCTGAGCACTGAGCACCCTGAGTACTGAGCACAGAGCACCCTGAGTACTGAGCACCCAGCACCCTGAGTATTGAGCACCCAGCAACCTGAGCACTGAGCACCAAGCACCCTGAGCACTGAGCACCAAGCACCCTGAGTACTGAGCACCCTGAGTACTGAGCACACAGCACCGTGAGCACTGAGCACCCAGCACCCCGAGCACTGAGCACCCAGCACCCTGAGCACTGAGCACCCTGAGTACTGAGCACTGAACACCCTGAGTACTGAGCACCCAGCACCCTGAGTACTGAGCACCCAGCACCCTGAGCAATGAGCACCCGGAGTACTGAGCACCCAGCACCCTGAGTACTAAGCACCGAGCACCCTGAGTACTGAGCACCCAGTACCCTGAGCACTGAACACACAGCACCCTGAGTACTGAGCACCCTGAGCATTGAGCACCCAGCACCCTGAGCACTGAGGACCCAGCACCCTGAGTACTGAGCACCCAGCACCCTGAGCACTGAGCACCCAGCACCCTGAGTACTGAGCACCCAGCACCCTGAGCACTGAGCACTCTGAGTAATGAGCACTGAGCACCCAGCACCCCGAGCACTGAGCACTCAGCACCCTGTGTACTGAGCACTGAGTACCCAGCACCCCGAGCACTGAGCACCCAGCACCCTGAGCACTGAGCACCCTGAGTACTGAGCACCCAGCACCCTGAGCACTGAGCACCCAGCACCCTGAGCACTGAGCACCCAGCACCCAGAGCACTGAGCACCCTGAGTACTGAGCACTGAGCACCCTGATCACTGAGCACCGAGCACCCTGAGTGCTGAGCACTGAGCACCCTGACCACTGAGCACCCAGCACCCTGAGTACTGAGCACCCAGCACCCTGAGCACTGAGGACCGAGCACCCTGAGTACTAAGCACAAAGCACCCTGAGTACTGAGCACCCAGCACCCTGAGCACTGAGCACCCAGCACACTGAGTACTGAGCACTGAGCACCCTGAGTACTGAGCACCGAGCACCCTGAGCACTGAGCACCCAGCACGCTGAGTACTGAGCACTGAGCACCCTGATTAATGAGCACCCGGCACCCCGAGAACTGAGCACCCAGCACCCTGAGTATTGAGCACCGAGCACCCTGAGTACTGAGCACCCAGCACCCTGAGTACTGAGCACCCAGTGTACTGAGCACCGAGCACCCAGCTTCCTGAGTACTGAGCACCCAGCACCCTGAGCACTGAGCACCCAGCACCCTGAGTACTGAGCACCGAGCACCCTGAGTACTGAGCACCCAGCACCCCGAGCACTGAGCACCCAGCACCCCGAGCACTGAGCACCCAGCACACCGAGCACTCAGCACCCAGCACCCCGAGCACTGAGCACCCAGCACACCGAGCACTGAGCACCCAGCACCCCGAGCACCGAGCACCATGAGTACTAAGCACCGAGCACCCTGAGCACTGAGCACCCAGCACCCTGAGCACTGAGCACCCAGCACCCTGAGTACTGAGCCCCCAGCACCCCGAGCACTGAGCACCCAGCACCGTGAGTACTGAGCACCCAGCACCCTGAGCACTGAGCACCGAGCACCCTGAGCACTGAGCACCCAGCACCCTGAGGACTGAGTACCCAGCACCCCGAGCACTGAGCACCCAGCACCCTGAACACTGAGCTCCCTGATTACTGAGCACTGAGCAACCTGAGTACTGAGCACCCAGCACCCTGAGTATTGAGCACCCAGCAACCTGAGCACTGAGCACCGAGCACCCTGAGCACAGAGCACCCAGCACCCTGAGCACTGAGCACCCAGCACCCTGAGCACTTAGCACCCTGAGGACTGAGCACCCAGCACCCTGAGTACTGAGCACCCAGCACCCTGAGTACTGAGCACCCAGCACCCCGAGCACTGAGCACCCAGCACCCTGAGCACTGAGAACTGAGCACCCAGCACCCCGAGCACTGAGCACCCAGCACCCTGAGCACCCAGCACCCTGAGCACTGAGCACCCTGAGCACTGTGCACCCTCAGCACTGAGCACTGAGCACCCAGCACCCTGAGTACTGAGCACCCAACACTCTGAGCACTGAGCACCCAGCACGCTGAGTACTGAGCACTGAGCACACAGCACCCTGAGTACTGAGCACCCAGCACCCCGAGCACTGAGCACCCAGCGCCCCGAGCACTGAGCACCCAGCACCCTGAGCACTGAGCACTGAGCACACTGAGCACTGAGCACCCAGCACCCCGAGTACTGAGCACTGAGAACCCTGAGTACTGAGCACCCAACACCCAGAGTACTGATCACCCAGCACCCTGAGAACTGAGCACCCAGCACCCTGAGTACTGAGCACCCAGCACCCTGAGTACTGAGCACCCAGCACCCTGAGCACTGAGCACTGAGCACCCAGCACCTTGAGCACTGAGCACTGACCACCCAGCACCCCGAGCACTGAGCACCCAGCACCCCGAGCACTGAGCACCCAGCGCCCTGAGCACTGAGCACCCAGCACACTGAGCACTGAGCACTGAGCAACCAGCCCCCTGAGTACTGAGCACCCAGCACCATGAGTACTGAGCACCCAGCACCCTGAGCACTGAGCACCCTGAGGACTGAGCACCCAGCACCCTGAGCACTGAGCACCCAGCACACTGAGTACTGAGCACCGATCACCCTGAGCACTGAGCACCCAGCACCCCGAGCACTGAGCACCCAGCACCCCGAGCACTGAGCACCCAGCACCCCGAGCACTGAGCACCCAGCACCCCGAGCACTGAGCACCCAGCACCCTGAGCACTGAAAACCCAGCACCCTGAGCACTGAGCACCCAGCACCCTGAGTACTGAGTACTCAGCACCCTGAGCACTGAGCACCCAGCACCCTGAGTAATGAGCACCAAGCACCCTGAGCACTGAGCACCCAGCACCCTGAGTACTGAGCTCCCTGAGTACTGAGCACCGATCACCCTGAGCACTGAGCACCCAGCACCCTGAGTACTGAGCACCCAGCACCCTGAGCACTGAGCACCCAGCACCCTGAGCACTGAGCACCCAGCACCCTGAGTACTGAGCACCCAGCACCCTGAGTACTGAGTACCCAGCACCCTGAGCACTGAGGACCCAGCACCCTGAGTACTGAGCACCGAGCACCCTGAGTACTGAGCACCCAGCACCCTGAGTACTGAGCACACAGCACCCTGAGCACTGAGCACCCAGCACCCTGAGTACTGAGCACCCAGCACCCTGAGTACTGAGCACCCAGCACCCAGAGCACTGAGCACCCAGCACCCCGAGCACGGAGCACCCAGGACCCCGAGCACTGAGTACTGAGCACCCAGCACCCTGAGTACTGAGCACCGAGCTAACCGAGCACTGAGCACCCTGAGTACTGAGCACCCAGCACCCCGATCACTGAGCACCCAGCACCCTGAGCACTGAGCACCCAGCACCCTGAGCACTGAGCTGCCAGCACCCTGAGTACTGAGCACCCAGCACGCTGAGTACTGAGCACCCAGCACCCTGAGCACTGAGCACCCAGCACCCTGAGTACTGAGCACTGAGCACCCAGCACCCCGAGCACTGAGCACCCAGCACCCTGTGTACTGAGCACTGAGCACCCTGAGTAGTAAGCACCCAGCACCCTGAGTACTGAGCACCCAGCACCCTGAGCACTGAGCACCGAGCACCCCGAGCACTGAGCACCTAGCACCCTGAGCACTCAGCACCCAGCACCCCGAGCACTGAGCACCCAGCACCCTGAGCACTGAGCACCCAGCACCATGAGCACGGAGATCCCCGAGTACTGAGCACCCAGCACCCTGAGCACTGAGCACCCAGCACCTTGAGTACTGAGCACCGAGCACCTCGAGCACTAAGCACCCAGCACCCTGAGTACTGAGCACCCAGCACCCTGAGCACTGAGCACCCAGAACCCTGAGCACTGAGCACCCAGCACCCTGAGCACGGAGCACCCAGCACCCTGAGTACTGAGCACCCAACACCCAGACTACTGAGCTCCCAGCACCCTGAGCACTGAGCACCCAGCACCCTGAGTACTGAGCACCCAGCACCCTGAGTACTGAACACCCAGCACCCTGAGCACTGAGCACTGAGCACCCTGAGCACTGAGTACTGAGCACTGAGCACCCTGAGCACTGAGCACCCAGCACCCCGAGTACTGAGCACCCAGCACCCCGAGCACTGAGCACCCAGCGCCCCGAGCACTGAGCACTCAGCACCCTGAGCACTGAGCACCCAGCACCCCGAGTACTGAGCACTGAGCACCCTGAGTACTGAGCACCAAGCACCCCGAGTACTGAGCACTGAGCACCCTGAGTACTGAGCACCCAGCACCCTGAGCACTGAGCACCCAGCACCCTGAGTACTGAGCACTGAAAACCCTGAGTACTGAGCACCGAGCACCCTGAGTACTGAGCACCCAGCACCCGGATCACTGAGCACGGAGCACCCCGAGGACTGAGCACCAAGCACCCTGAGCACTGAGCACCCAGCACCTTGAGTACTGAGCACCGAGCACAACGAGCACTGAGCACCCAGCACCCTGAGTACTGAGCACCCAGCACCCTGAGCACTGATCACCCAGCTCCCTGAGCACTGAGCACGCAGCACCCCAAGCACGGAGCACCCAGCACCCTGAGTACTGAGCACAGAGCACCCTGAGCACTGAGCACCCAGCACCCTGAGTACTGAGCACCCAGCACCCTGAGTACTGAGCAACCAGCACCCTGAGCACTGAGCACTGAGCACCCAGCACCCTGACCACTGAGCACTGAGCACCCAGCACCACAGCCCTGAGCACCCAGCACCCCGAGCACTGAGCACCCTGCACCCTGAGCACTGAGCACCCAGCACACTGAGTACAGAGCAACCAGCAACCTGAGTACTGAGCACCCAGCACCCTGAGTACTGAGCACTCAGCACCCTGAGTACTGAGCACCGAGCACAATGAGCAATGAGCACCCAGCACCCTGAGCACTGAGCACCCGGAGGACTGAGCACCCAGCACCCTGAGCACTGAGCACCCAGCACCCTGAGTACTGAGCACCCAGCACCCCGAGCACTGAGCACCCAGCACCCTGAGTACTGAGCACCCAGCACCCCGAGTACTGAGCACCCAGCACCCTGAGTACCGAGCACCCAGCACCCCGAGCACTGAGCACACAGCACCCTGAGTACTGAGCACCCTGAGTACTGAGAACTGAGCACAGATCATCCTGAGTACTGAGCACCCTGAGGACTGAGCACCAAGCACCCAGAGCAATGAGAACCCAGCACCCTGAGTACTGAGCACTGATCACCCTGAGCACTGAGCACCCAGCACCCCGAGCACTGAGCACCCAGCACCCCGAGCACTGAGCACCCAGCACCCTGAGCACTGAGCACCGAGCACCCTGAGTACTGAACACCCAGCACCCTGAGCACTCAGCACTGAGCACCCAGCACCCTGAGCACTGAGCACTGAGCACCCAGCACACCGAGCACTGAGCACCCAGCACCCTGAGCACCCAGCACCCTGAGCACTGAGCACCCTGAGCACTGAGCACCCTGAGCACTGAGCACTGAGCACCCAGCACCCTGAGTACTGAGCACCCAACACTCTGAGCACTGAGCACCCAGCACGCTGAGTACTGAGCACTGAGCACACAGCACCCTGAGTACTGAGCACCCAGCACCCCGAGCACTGAGCACCCAGCGCCCCGAGCACTGAGCACCCAGCACCCCGAGCACTGAGCACTGAGCACACTGAGCACTGAGCACCCAGCACACCGAGTACTGAGCACTGAGCACCCTGAGTACTGAGCACCCAGCACCCCGAGTACTGAGCACTGAGCACCCTGAGTACTGAGCACCCAGCACCCTGAGCACTGAGAACCCTGAGTACTGAGCACCGAGCACCCTGAGTACTGAGCACCCAGCCCCCTGAGCACTGAGCACGGAGCACCCCGAGGACTGAGCACCCCGCACCCTGAGCACTGAGCACCCAGCACCTTGAGTACTGAGCACCGAGCACCCCGAGCACTGAGCACCCAGCACCCTGAGTACTGAGCACCCAACACCCAGAGTACTGAGCACCCAGCACCCTGATCACTGAGCACCCAGCACCCTGAGTACTGAGCACCCAGCACCCTGAGTACTGAGCACCCAGCACCCTGAGTACTGAGCACCCAGCACCCTGAGCACTGAGCACTGACCACCCAGCACCCCGAGCACTGAGCACCCAGCACCCCGAGCACTGAGCACCTAGCGCCCTGAGCACTGAGCACCCGGCACCCTGAGCACTGAGCACCCAGCCCCCTGAGTACTGAGCACCCAGCACCATGAGTACTGAGCACCCAGCACCCTGAGTACTGAGCACCGAGCACCCCGAGCACTGAGCACCCAGCACCCTGAGCACTGAGCACCCTGAGGACTGAGCACCCAGCACCCTGAGCACCGAGCACCCCGAGCACTGAGCACCCAGCACCCTGAGCACTGAGCACCCTGAGCACTGAGCACCCAGCACCCCGAGCACTGAGCACCCAGCACCCTGAGTACTGAGCACCCAGCACCCTGAGCACTGAGCACCCAGCACCCTGAGTACTGAGCACCCTGAGTACTGAGCACCGATCACCCTGAGCACTGAGCACCCAGCACCCTGAGTACTGAGCACCCAGCACCCTGAGCACTGAGCACCCAGCACCCTGAGTACTGAGCACCCAGAACCCTGAGTACTGAGTACAAAGCACCCTGAGCACTGAGCACCCAGCACCCTGAGTACTGAGCACCGAGCACACTAAGTACTGAGCACCAAGCATCCTGAGTACTGAGCACCCAGCACCCTGAGCACTGAGCACCCAGCACCCTGAGTACTGAGCACCCAGCACCCTGAGTACTGAGCACCCAGCACCCTGAGTACTGAGCACCCAGCACCCTGAGTACTGAGCACCCAGCACCCCGAGCACTGAGCACCCAGCACCCTGAGTACTGAGCACCCAGCACCCTGAGCACTGAGCACCCAGCACCCTGAGTACTGAGCACCCTGAGTACTGAGCACCGATCACCCTGAGCACTGAGCACCCAGCACCCTGAGTACTGAGCACCCAGCACCCTGAGCACTGAGCACCCAGCACCCTGAGTACTGAGCACCCAGAACCCTGAGTACTGAGTACAAAGCACCCTGAGCACTGAGCACCCAGCACCCTGAGTACTGAGCACCGAGCACACTAAGTACTGAGCACCAAGCATCCTGAGTACTGAGCACCCAGCACCCTGAGCACTGAGCACCCAGCACCCTGAGTACTGAGCACCCAGCACCCTGAGTACTGAGCACCCAGCACCCAGAGTACTGAGCACCCAGCACCCTGAGTACTGAGCACCCAGCACCCTGAGGACTGAGCACCGAGCACCCCAAGCACTGAGCAACCAGCACCCTGAGTACTGAGCACTGATCACCCTGAGTACTGAGCACCGAACACCCTGAGTACTGAGCACACAGCACCCTGAGGACTGAGCACCCAGCACCCTGAACAATGAGCACCCAGCACCCTGAGTACTGTGCCCCCAGCACCCTGAGTACTGAGCACCCAGCACCCTGAGCACTGAGCACCCAGCACCCCGAGCACTGAGCACCCAGCACCCTGAGCACTGAGCACCCAGCACCCCGAGCACTGAGCACCCAGCACCCTGAGCACTGAGCACCCAGCACCCTGAGCACTGAGCACCCAGCACCCTGAGTACTGAGTACTCAGCACCCTGAGCACTGAGCACCCAGCACCCTGAGTACTGATCACCGAGCACCCCGAGCACTGAGCACCCAGCACCCTGAGTACTGAGCACCCAGCACCCTGAGTACTGAGCACCCAGCACCCTGAGTACTGAGCACCCAGCACCCTGAGCACTGAGCACAAAGCACGCTGAGTACTGAGCACTGAGCACCCTTAGTACTGAGCACCGAGGACCCTGAGCACTGAGCACCCAGCACGCTGAGTACTGAGCACTGAGCACAATGAGTACTCAGCACCTAGCACCCTGAGTACTGAGCACCCAGCACACTGAGCACTGAGCAGCCAGCACCCTCAGCACTGAGCACCCAGCACCCCGAGCACTGAGCACCCAGCACCCTGAGCACTGAGCACCCAGCACCCCGAGTACTGAGCACCCAGCACCCCGAGTACTGAGCACCGAGCACCCCGAGCACTGAGCACCCAGCACCCTGAGTACTGAGCACCCAGTACCCTGAGTACTGAGCACCCCGAGTACTGAGCACCCAGCACCCCGAGCACTGAGCACCCAGCACCCTGAGAACTAAGAACCGAGCACCCTGAGTACTGAGCACCCAGCACCCTGAGTACTGAGCCCCCAGCACCCTGAGTACTGAGCACCCAGCACCCCGAGCACTGAGCACCCAGCACCCCGAGAATGAGCACCCAGCACCCTGAGTACTGAGCACCCAGCACCCCGAGCACGGAGCACCCAGGACCCCGAGCACTGAGTACTGAACACCCAGCACCCGGTGTACTGAGCACCGAGCTCCCCGAGCACTGAGCACCCAGCACCCTGAGCACTGAGCACCCAGCACCCTGAGCACTGAGCACCCAGCACCCTGAGTACTGAGCACCCAGCACGCTGAGTACTGAGCACTCAGCACCCTGAGAACTGAGCACCCAGCACCCTGAGTACTGAGCACTGAGCACCCAGCACCCCGAGCACTGAGCACCCAGCACCCTGTGTACTGAGCACTGAGAACCCTGATTACTAAGCACCTAGCACCCTGAGTACTGAGCACCCAGGACCCTGAGCACTGAGCACCGAGCACCCCGAGCACTGAGCACCCAGCACCCTGAGCACTCAGCACCCATCACCCCGATCACTGAGCACCCAGCACCCTGAGCACTGAGCACCCAGCACCCTGAGCACTGAGCACCCAGCACCCAGAGCACTGAGCACCCAGCACCCTGAGCGCTGAGCACCCAGCACCCTGAGTACTGAGCACCCAGCACCCTGAGTACTGAGCACCCTGAGTACTGAGCACCGATCACCCTGAGCACTGAGCACCCAGCACACTGAGTACTGAGCACCCAGCACCCTGAGCACTGAGCACCCAGCACCCTGAGCATTGAGCACCCAGCACCCTGAGTACTGAGCACCCAGAACCCTGAGTACTGAGTACAAAGCACCCTGAGCACTGAGCACCCAGCACCCTGAGTACTGAGCACGGAGCACCCTGAGTACTGAGCACCCAGCACCCTGAGTACTGAGCACCCAGCACCCTGAGCACTGAGCACCCAGCACCCTGAGTACTGAGCACCCAGCACACTGAGTACTGAGCACTGATCACCCTGAGCTCTGAGCACCCAGCACCCCGAGCACTGAGCACCCAGCACCCTGAGTACTGAGCACCTAGCACCCTGAGCACTGAGCACCGAGCACCCTGAGTACTGAACACCCAGCAACCTGAGCACTGAGCACTGAGCACCGAGCACCCTGAGCACTGATCACTGAGCACCCAGCACCCCGAGCACTGAGCACCCAGCACCCTGAGCACCCAGCACCCAGAGCACTGAGCACCCTGAGCACTGAGCACCCTGAGCACTGAGCACTGAGCACCCAGCACCCTGAGTACTGAGCACCCAACACTCTGAGCACTGAGCACCCAGCACGCTGAGTACTGAGCACTGAGCACACAGCACCCTGAGCACTGAGCACCCAGCACCCTGAGCACTGAGCACTGAGCACCCAGCATCCCGAGCACTGAGCACCAGGCACCCTGAGCACCCAGCACCCTGAGCACTGAGCACCCTGAGTACTGAGCACCCAGCACCCTGAGCACTGAGCACACAGCACCCTGAGTACTGAGCACCCTGAGTACTGAGCACCGATCACCCTGAGCACTGAGCACCCAGCACCCTGAGTACTGAGCTCACAGCACCCTGAGCACTGAGCACCCAGCACCCTGAGCACTGAACACCCAGCACCCTGAGTACTGAGCACCCAGCACCCTGAGTACTGATCACCGAGCTCCCCGAGCACTGAGCACCCAGCACCCTGAGCACTGAGCACCCAGCACCCTGAGCACTGAACACCCAGCACCCTGAGTACTGAGCACCCAGCACCCTGAGTACTGATCACCGAGCACCCCGAGCACTGAGCACCCAGCACCCTGAGTACTGAGCACCCAGCACCCTGAATACTGAGCACCCAGCACCCTGAGTACTGAGCACTCAGCACCCTGAGCACTGAGCACCCAGCACCCTGAGTACTGAGCACTGAGCACCCAGCACCCCGAGCACTGAGCACCCAGCACCCTGTGTACTGAGCACTGAGCACCCTGATTACTAAGCACCCCGCACCCTGAGTACTGAGCACCCAGGACCCTAAGCACTGAGCACCGAGCACCCCGAGCACTGAGCACTCAGCACCCTGAGCGCTCAGCACCCATCACCCCGATCACTGAGCACCCAGCACCCTGAGCACTGAGCACCCAGCACTCTGAGCACTGAGCACCCAGCACCCAGAGCACTGAGCACCCAGCACCCTGAGCACTGAGCACCCAGCACCCTGAGTACTGAGCACCCAGCAACCTGAGTACTGAGCACCCAGCACCCTGAGTACTGAGCACCGAGCACCCTGAGTACTGAGCACCGAGCACCCTGAGTACTGAGCACCCAGCACCCTGAGCACTGAGCACCCAGCACCCTGAGTACTGAGCACCCAGCACCCTGAGTACTGAGCACCCAGCACCCCGAGCACTGAGCACCCAGAACCCTGAGTACTGAGCACCTAGCACCCTGAGCACTGAGCACCGAGCACCCTGAGTACTGAACACCCAGCACCCTGAGCACTGAGCACTGAGCACACAGCACCCTGAGCACTGAGAACTGAGCACCCAGCACCCCGAGCACTGAGCACCCAGCACCCTGAGCACCCAGGACCCTGAGCACTGAGCACCCTGAGCACTGAGCACCCTCAGCACTGAGCACTGAGCACCCAGCACCCTGAGTACTGAGCACCCAACACTCTGAGCACTGAGCACCCAGCACGCTGAGTACTGAGCACTGAGCACACAGCACCCTGAGTACAGAGCACCCAGCACCCCGAGCACTGAGCACCCAGCGCCCCGAGCGTTGAGAACCCAGCACCCTGAGCACTGAGCACTGAGCACACTGATCACTGAGCACCCAGCACCCCGAGTACTGAGCACTGAGCACCCTGAGTACTGAGCACCCAACACCCCGAGTACTGATCACCCAGCACCCTGAGAACTGAGCACCCAGCACCCTGAGTACTGAGCACCCAGCACCCTGAGTACTGAGCACCCAGCACCCTGAGCACTGAGCACTGAGGACCCAGCACCTTGAGCACTGAGCACTGACCACCCAGCACCCCGAGCACTGAGCACCCAGCACCCCGAGCACTGAGCACCCAGCGCCCTGAGCACTGAGCACCCAGCACACTGAGCACTGAGCACCCAGCCCCCTGAGTACTGAGCACCCAGCACCATGAGTACTGAGCACCCAGCACCCTGAGCACTGAGCACCCTGAGGACTGAGCACCCAGCACCCTGAGCACTGAGCACCCAGCACCCTGAGTACTGAGCACCGATCACCCTGAGCACTGAGCACCCAGCACCCCGAGCACTGAGCACCCAGCACCCTGAGTACTGAGCACCCAGCACCCTGAGCACTGAGCACCCAGCACCCTGAGCACCCAGCACCCTGAGTACTGAGCACCCAGCACCCTGAGCACTGAGCACCCAGCACCCTGAGCACTGAGCACCCAGCTCCCTGAGTACTGAGCACCCAGCACCCTGAGTACTGAGTACCCAGCACCCTGAGCACTGAGGACCCAGCACCCTGAGTACTGAGCACCGAGCACCCTGAGTACTGAGCACCCAGCACCCTGAGTACTGAGCACACAGCACCCTGAGCACTGAGCACCCAGCACCCTGAGTACTGAGCACCCAGCACCCTGAGTACTGAGCACCCAGCACCCAGAGCACTGAGCACCCAGCACCCCGAGCATGGAGCACCCAGGACCCCGAGCACTGAGTACTGAGCACCCAGCACCCTGAGTACTGAGCACCGAGCTAACCGAGCACTGAGCACCCTGAGTACTGAGCACCCAGCACCCCGATCACTGAGCACCCAGCACCCTGAGCACTGAGCACCCAGCAGCCTGAGCACTGAGCACCCAACACCCTGAGTACTGAGCACCCAGCACGCTGAGTACTGAGCACCCAGCACCCTGAGCACTGAACACCCAGCACCCTGAGTACTGAGCACCCAGCACCCAGCGCACTCAGCACCCAGCACCCCGAGCACTGAGCACCAAGCACCATGAGCACGGAGAACCCCTAGTACTGAGCACCCAGCACCCTGAGCACTGAGCACCCAGCACCTTGAGTAGTGAGCACCGAGCACCTCGAGCACTAAGCACCCAGCACCCTGAGTACTGAACACCCAGCAACCTGAGCACTGAGCACTGAGCACCCAGCACCCTGAGCACTGAGCACTGAGCACCCAGCACCCCGAGCACTGAGCACCCAGCACCCTGAGCACCCAGCACCCAGAGCACTGAGCACCCTGAGCACTGAGCACCCTGAGCACTGAGCACTGAGCACCCAGCACCCTGAGTACTGAGCACCCAACACTCTGAGCACTGAGCACCCAGCACGCTGAGTACTGAGCACTGAGCACACAGCACCCAGAGCACTGAGCACCCAGCACCCTGAGCACTGAGCACTGAGCACCCAGCATCCCGAGCACTGAGCACCAGGCACCCTGAGCACCCAGCACCCTGAGCACTGAGCACCCTGAGTACTGAGCACCCAGCACCCTGAGCACTGAGCACACAGCACCCTGAGTACTGAGCACCCTGAGTACTGAGCACCGATCACCCTGAGCACTGAGCACCCAGCACCATGAGCACGGAGAACCCCTAGTACTGAGCACCCAGCACCCTGAGCACTGAGCACCCAGCACCTTGAGTACTGAGCACCGAGCACCTCGAGCACTAAGCACCCAGCACCCTGAGTACTGAACACCCAGCAACCTGAGCACTGAGCACTGAGCACCCAGCACCCTGAGCACTGAGCACTGAGCACCCAGCACCCCGAGCACTGAGCACCCAGCACCCTGAGCACCCAGCACCCAGAGCACTGAGCACCCTGAGCACTGAGCACCCTGAGCACTGAGCACTGAGCACCCAGCACCCTGAGTACTGAGCACCCAACACTCTGAGCACTGAGCACCCAGCACGCTGAGTACTGAGCACTGAGCACACAGCACCCTGAGCACTGAGCACCCAGCACCCTGAGCACTGAGCACTGAGCACCCAGCATCCCGAGCACTGAGCACCACGCACCCTGAGCACCCAGCACCCTGAGCACTGAGCACCCTGAGTACTGAGCACCCAGCACCCTGAGCACTGAGCACACAGCACCCTGAGTACTGAGCACCCTGAGTACTGAGCACCGATCACCCTGAGCACTGAGCACCCAGCACCCTGAGTACTGAGCACACAGCACCCTGAGCACTGAGCACCCAGCACCCTGAGCACTGAGCACCCAGCACCCTGAGTACTGAGCACCCAGAACCCTGAGTACTGAGTACAAAGCACCCTGAGCACTGAGCACCCAGCACCCTGAGTACTGAGCACCGAGCACCCTGTGTACTGAGCACCCAGCACCCTGAGTACTGAGCACCCAGCACCCTGAGCACTGAGCACCCAGCACCCTGAGTACTGAGCACCCAGCACCCTGAGTACTGAGCACCCAGCACCCTGAGTAAGGAGCACCCAGCACCCTGAGTACTGAGCACCCAGCACCGTGAGTACTGAGCACCGAGCACCCCGAGCACTGAGCAACCAGCACCCTGAGTACTGAGCACGGAGCACCCTGAGTACTAAGCACCGAACACCCTGAGTACTGAGCACCCAGCACCCTGAGGACTGAGCACCCAGCACCCTGAGCACTGAGCACCCAGCACCCTGAGTAATGAGCACCCAGCACCCTGAGTACTGAGCACCCAGCACCCTGAGCACTGAGCACCCAGCACCCCGAGCACTGAGCACCCAGCACCCTGAGTACTGAGTACTCAGCACCCTGAGCACAGAGCACCCAGCACCCTGAGTACTGATCACCGAGCACCCCGAGCACTGAGCACCCAGCACCCTGAGCACAGAGCACCCAGCACCCTGAGTAATGAGCACCCAGCACCCTGAGTACTGATCACCGAGCACCCCGAGCACTGAGCACCCAGCACCCTGAGTACTGAGCACCCAGCACCCTGAATACTGAGCACCCAGCACCCTGAGTACTGAGCACCCAGCACCCTGAGCACTGAGCACAAAGCACGCTGAGTACTGAGCACTGAACACCGTGAGTACTGAGCACCGAGGACCCTGAGCACTGAGCACCCAGCACGCTGAGTACTGAGCACTGAGCACCCTGAGTACTGAGCACCTAGCACCCTGAGTACTGAGCACCCAGCACCCTGAGCACTGAGCAGCCAGCACCCTCAGCACTGAGCACCCAGCACTCCGAGCACTGAGCACCCAGCACCCTGAGCACTGAGCACCCAGCACCCCGAGTACTGAGCCCCGAGCACCCCGAGCTCTGAGCACCCAGCACACTGAGTACTGAGCACCCAGTACCCTGAGTACTGAGCACCCCGAGTACTGAGCACCCAGCACCCCGAGCACTGAGCACCCAGCACCCTGAGTACTGAGAACAGATCACCCCGAGCTCGGAGCACCCAGGACCCCGAGCAATGAGTACTGAGCAGCCAGCACCCTGAGCACTGAGCACCCAGCACCCTGAGCACTGAACACCCAGCACCCTGAGTACTGAGCACCCAGCATCCTGAGTACTGATCACCGAGCACCCCGAGCACTGAGCACCCAGCACCCTGAGTACTGAGCACCAAGCACCCTGAATACTGAGCACCCAGCACCCTGAGTACTGAGCACTCAGCACCCTGAGCACTGAGCACCCAGCACCCTGAGTACTGAGCACTGAGCACCCAGCACCCCGAGCACTGAGCACCCAGCACCCTGTGTACTGAGCACTGAGCACCCTGATTACTAAGCACCCAGCACCCTGAGTACTGAGCACCCAGGACCCTAAGCACTGAGCACCGAGCACCCCGAGCACTGAGCACTCAGCACCCTGAGCACTCAGCACCCATCACCCCGATCACTGAGCACCCAGCACCCTGAGCACTGAGCACCCAGCACTCTGAGCACTGAGCACCCAGCACCCAGAGCACTGAGCACCCAGCACCCTGAGCACTGAGCACCCAGCACCCTGAGTACTGAGCACCCAGCACCCTGAGTACTGAGCACCCAGCACCCTGAGTACTGAGCACCGAGCACCCTGAGTACTGAGCACCGAGCACCCTGAGTACTGAGCACCCAGCACCCTGAGCACTGAGCACCCAGCACCCTGAGTACTGAGCACCCAGCACCCTGAGTACTGAGCACCCAGCACCCCGAGCACTGAGCACCCAGAACCCTGAGTACTGAGCACCTAGCACCCTGAGCACTGAGCACTGAGCACCCTGAGTACTGAACACCCAGCACCCTGAGCACTGAGCACTGAGCACACAGCACCCTGAGCACTGAGAACTGAGCACCCAGCACCCCGAGCACTGAGCACCCAGCACCCTGAGCACCCAGCACCCTGAGCACTGAGCACCCTGAGCACTGAGCACCCTCAGCACTGAGCACTGAGCACCCAGCACCCTGAGTACTGAGCACCTAACACTCTGAGCACTGAGCACCCAGCACGCTGAGTACTGAGCACTGAGCACACAGCACCCTGAGTACAGAGCACCCAGCACCCCGAGCACTGAGCACCCAGCGCCCCGAGCGTTGAGAACCCAGCACCCTGAGCACTGAGCACTGAGCACACTGAGCACTGAGCACCCAGCACCCCGAGTACTGAGCACTGAGCACCCTGAGTACTGAGCACCCAACTCCCCGAGTACTGATCACCCAGCACCCTGAGAACTGTGCACCCAGCACCCTGAGTACTGAGCACCCAGCACCCTGAGTACTGAGCACCCAGCACCCTGAGCACTGAGCACTGAGCACCCAGCACCTTGAGCACTGAGCACTGACCACCCAGCACCCCGAGCACTGAGCACCCAGCACCCCGAGCACTGAGCACCCAGCGCCCTGAGCACTGAGCACCCAGCACACTGAGCACTGAGCACCCAGCCCCCTGAGTACTGAGCACCCAGCACCATGAGTACTGAGCACCCAGCACCCTGAGCACTGAGCACCCTGAGGACTGAGCACCCAGCACCCGGGCACTGAGCAACCAGCACCCTGAGTACTGAGCACCGATCACCCTGAGCACTGAGCACCCAGCACCCCGAGCACTGAGCACCCAGCACCCTGAGTACTGAGCACCCAGCACCCTGAGCACTGAGCACCCAGCACCCTGAGTACTGAGCACCCTGAGTACTGAGCACCGATCACCCTGAGCACTGAGCACCCAGCACCCTGAGTACTGAGCACCCAGCACCCTGAGCACTGAGGACCCAGCACCCTGAGTACTGAGCACCCAGCACCCTGAGTACTGAGCACCCAGCACCCTGAGTACTGAGCACACAGCACCCTGAGCACTGAGCACCCAGCACCCTGAGTACTGAGCACCCAGCACCCAGAGCACTGAGCACCCAGCACCCCGAGCATGGAGCACCCAGGACCCCGAGCACTGAGTACTGAGCACCCAGCACCCTGAGTACTGAGCACCGAGCTAACCGAGCACTGAGCACCCTGAGTACTGAGCACCCAGCACCCCGATCACTGAGCACCCAGCACCCTGAGCACTGAGCACCCAGCACCCTGAGCACTGAGCACCCAGCACCCTGAGTACTGAGCACCCAGCACGCTGAGTACTGAGCACCCAGCACCCTGAGCACTGAGCACCCAGCACCCTGAGTACTGAGCACTGAGCACCCAGCACCCCGAGCACTGAGCACCCAGCACCCTGTGTACTGAGCACTGAGCACCCTGAGTACTAAGCACTCAGCACCCTGAGTACTGAGCACCCAGCACCCTGAGCACTGAGCACCGAGCACCCCGAGCACTGAGCACCCAGCACCCTGAGCACTCAGCACCCAGCACCCCGAGCACTGAGCACCAAGCACCCTGAGCACTGAGCACCCAGCACCATGAGCACGGAGAACCCCGAGTACTGAGCACCCAGCACCCTGAGCACTGAGCACCCAGCACCTTGAGTACTGAGCACCGAGCACCTCGAGCACTAAGCACCCAGCACCCTGAGTACTGAGCACCCAGCACCCTGAGCACTGAGCACCCAGAACCCTGAGCACTGAGCACAGAACACCCTGAGCACGGAGCACCCAGCACCCTGAGTACTGAGCACACAACACCCAGACTACTGAGCTCCCAGCACACTGAGCACTGAGCAGCCAGCACCCTGAGTACTGAGCACCCAGCACCCTGAGTACTGAACACCCAGCACCCTGAGCACTGAGCACTGAGCACCCTGAGCACTGAGTACTGAGCACTGAGCACCATGAGCACTGAGCACCCAGCACCCCGAGTACTGAGCACCCAGCACCCCGAGCACTGAGCACCCAGCACCCTGAGTACAGAGCACCCTGATTACTGAGCACTGAGCACCGAGCATCCTGAGTACTGAGCACCCAGCACCCCGAGCACTGAGCACTGAGCAACCTGAGCACTGAGCACCCAGCACCCGGAGTACTGAGCACTGAGCACCCTGAGTACTGAGCACCAAGCACCCCGAGTACTGAGCACTGAGCACCCTGAGTACTGAGCACCCAGCACCCTGAGCACTGAGCACCCAGCACCCTGAGTACTGAGCACTGAAAACCCTGAGTACTGAGCACCGAGCACCCTGAGTACTGAGCACCCAGCACCCTGATCACTGAGCACGGAGCACCCCGAGGACTGAGCACCCAGCACCCTGAGCACTGAGCACCCAGCACCTTGAGTACTGAGCACCGAGCACAACGAGCACTGAGCACCCAGCACCCTGAGTACTGAGCACCCAGCACCCTGAGCACTGAGCACCCAGCTCCCTGAGCACTGAGCACTCAGCACCCCAAGCACTGAGCACCCAGCACCCTGAGTACTGAGCACAGAGCACCCTGAGCACTGAGCACCCAGCACCCTGAGCACTGAGCACCCAGCTCCCTGAGCACTGAGCACTGAGCACCCAGCACCCTGAGCACTGAGCACCCAGCACCACAGCCCTGAGCACCCAGCACCCCGAGCACTGAGCACCCAGCACCCTGAGCACTGAGCACCCAGCACCCTGAGTACTGAGCAACCAGCAACCTGAGTACTGAGCACCCAGCACCCTGAGTACTGAGCAGTCAGCACCCTGAGTACTGAGCACCGAGCACACCGAGCAATGAGCACCCAGCACCCTGAGCACTGAGCACCCGGAGGACTGAGCACCCAGCACCCTGAGCACTGAGCACCGATCACTCTGAGCAGTGAGCACCCAGCACCCCGAGCACTGAGCACCCAGCACCCTGAGTACTGAGCACCCAGCACCCCGAGTACTGAGCACCCAGCACCCTGAGTACTGAGCACCCAGCACCCCGAGCACTGAGCACCCAGCACCCTGAGTACTGAGCACCCTGAGTACTGAGCACTGAGCACAGAGCATCCTGAGTACTGAGCACCCTGAGGACTGAGCACCCAGCACCCAGAGCACTGAGAACCCAGCACCCTGAGTACTGAGCACTGATCACCCTGAGCACTGAGCACCCAGCACCCCGAGCACTGAGCACCCAGCACCCTGAGTACTGAGCACCCAGCACCCTGAGCACTGAGCACCGAGCACCCTGAGTACTGAACACCCAGCACCCTGAGCACTCAGCACTGAGCACCCAGCACCCTGAGCACTGAGCACTGAGCACCCAGCACCCCGAGCACTGAGCACCCAGCACCCTGAGCACCCAGCACCCTGAGCACTGAGCACCCTGAGCACTGAGCACCCTGAGCACTGAGCACTGAGCACCCAGGACCCTGAGTACTGAGCACCCAACACTCTGAGCACTGAGCACCCAGCACGCTGAGTACTGAGCACTGAGCACACAGCACCCTGAGTACTGAGCACCCAGCACCCCGAGCACTGAGCACCCAGCGCCCCGAGCACTGAGCACCCAGCACCCCGAGCACTGAGCACTGAGCACACTGAGCACTGAGAACACTGAGTACTGAGCACCCAGCACCCTGAGCACTGAGAACCCTGAATACTGAGCACCGAGCACCCTGAGTACTGAGTACCCAGCCCCCTGAGCACTGAGCATGGAGCACCCCGAGGACTGAGCACCCCGCACCCTGAGCACTGAGCACCCAGCACCTTGAGTACTGAGCACCGAGCACCCCGAGCACTGAGCACCCAGCACCCTGAGTACTGAGCACCCAACACCCAGAGTACTGAGCACCCAGCACCCTGATCACTGAGCACCCAGCACCCTGAGTACTGAGCACCCAGCACCCTGAGTACTGAGCACCCAGCACCCTGAGCACTGAGCACTGAGCACCCAGCACCCTGAGCACTGAGCACTGACCACCCAGCACCCCGAGCACTGAGCACCCAGCACCCCGAGCACTGAGCACAAAGCGCCCTGAGCACTGAGCACCCAGCACCCTGAGCACTGAGCACCCAGCCCCCTGAGTACTGAGCACCCAGCACCATGAGTACTGAGCACCCAGCACCCTGATTACTGAGCACCGAGCACCCCGAGCACTGAGCACCCAGCACCCTGAGCACTGAGCACCCTGAGGACTGAGCACCCAGCACCCTGAGCACCGAGCATACCGAGCACTGAGCACCCAGCACCCTGAGCACTGAGCACCCTGAGCACTGAGCACCCAGCACACCGAGCACTGAGCACCCAGCACCCTGAGTACTGAGCACCCAGCACCCTGAGCACTGAGCACCCAGCACCCTGAGTACTGAGCACCCTGAGTACTGAGCACCGATCACCCTGAGCACTGAGCACCCAGCACCCTGAGTACTGAGCACCCAGCACCCTGAGCACTGAGCACCCAGCACCCTGAGTACTGAGCACCCAGAACCCTGAGTACTGAGTACAAAGCACCCTGAGCACTGAGCACCCAGCACCCCGAGCACTGAGCACCCAGCACCCTGAGCACCCAGCACCCAGAGCACTGAGCACCCTGAGCACTGAGCACCCTGAGCACTGAGCACTGAGCACCCAGCACCCTGAGTACTGAGCACCCAACACTCTGAGCACTGAGCACCCAGCACGCTGAGTACTGAGCACTGAGCACACAGCACCCTGAGCACTGAGCACCCAGCACCCTGAGCACTGAGCACTGAGCACCCAGCATCCCGAGCACTGAGCACCACGCACCCTGAGCACCCAGCACCCTGAGCACTGAGCACCCTGAGTACTGAGCACCCAGCACCCTGAGCACTGAGCACACAGCACCCTGAGTACTGAGCACCCTGAGTACTGAGCACCGATCACCCTGAGCACTGAGCACCCAGCACCCTGAGTACTGAGCACACAGCACCCTGAGCACTGAGCACCCAGCACCCTGAGCACTGAGCACCCAGCACCCTGAGTACTGAGCACCCAGAACCCTGAGTACTGAGTACAAAGCACCCTGAGCACTGAGCACCCAGCACCCTGAGTACTGAGCACCGAGCACCCTGTGTACTGAGCACCCAGCACCCTGAGTACTGAGCACCCAGCACCCTGAGCACTGAGCACCCAGCACCCTGAGTACTGAGCACCCAGCACCCTGAGTACTGAGCACCCAGCACCCTGAGTAAGGAGCACCCAGCACCCTGAGTACTGAGCACCCAGCACCGTGAGTACTGAGCACCGAGCACCCCGAGCACTGAGCAACCAGCACCCTGAGTACTGAGCACGGAGCACCCTGAGTACTAAGCACCGAACACCCTGAGTACTGAGCACCCAGCACCCTGAGGACTGAGCACCCAGCACCCTGAGCACTGAGCACCCAGCACCCTGAGTAATGAGCACCCAGCACCCTGAGTACTGAGCACCCAGCACCCTGAGCACTGAGCACCCAGCACCCCGAGCACTGAGCACCCAGCACCCTGAGTACTGAGTACTCAGCACCCTGAGCACAGAGCACCCAGCACCCTGAGTACTGATCACCGAGCACCCCGAGCACTGAGCACCCAGCACCCTGAGCACAGAGCACCCAGCACCCTGAGTAATGAGCACCCAGCACCCTGAGTACTGATCACCGAGCACCCCGAGCACTGAGCACCCAGCACCCTGAGTACTGAGCACCCAGCACCCTGAATACTGAGCACCCAGCACCCTGAGTACTGAGCACCCAGCACCCTGAGCACTGAGCACAAAGCACGCTGAGTACTGAGCACTGAACACCGTGAGTACTGAGCACCGAGGACCCTGAGCACTGAGCACCCAGCACGCTGAGTACTGAGCACTGAGCACCCTGAGTACTGAGCACCTAGCACCCTGAGTACTGAGCACCCAGCACCCTGAGCACTGAGCAGCCAGCACCCTCAGCACTGAGCACCCAGCACTCCGAGCACTGAGCACCCAGCACCCTGAGCACTGAGCACCCAGCACCCCGAGTACTGAGCCCCGAGCACCCCGAGCTCTGAGCACCCAGCACACTGAGTACTGAGCACCCAGTACCCTGAGTACTGAGCACCCCGAGTACTGAGCACCCAGCACCCCGAGCACTGAGCACCCAGCACCCTGAGTACTGAGAACAGATCACCACGAGCTCGGAGCACCCAGGACCCCGAGCAATGAGTACTGAGCAGCCAGCACCCTGAGCACTGAGCACCCAGCACCCTGAGCACTGAACACCCAGCACCCTGAGTACTGAGCACCCAGCATCCTGAGTACTGATCACCGAGCACCCCGAGCACTGAGCACCCAGCACCCTGAGTACTGAGCACCAAGCACCCTGAATACTGAGCACCCAGCACCCTGAGTACTGAGCACTCAGCACCCTGAGCACTGAGCACCCAGCACCCTGAGTACTGAGCACTGAGCACCCAGCACCCCGAGCACTGAGCACCCAGCACCCTGTGTACTGAGCACTGAGCACCCTGATTACTAAGCACCCAGCACCCTGAGTACTGAGCACCCAGGACCCTAAGCACTGAGCACCGAGCACCCCGAGCACTGAGCACTCAGCACCCTGAGCACTCAGCACCCATCACCCCGATCACTGAGCACCCAGCACCCTGAGCACTGAGCACCCAGCACTCTGAGCACTGAGCACCCAGCACCCAGAGCACTGAGCACCCAGCACCCTGAGCACTGAGCACCCAGCACCCTGAGTACTGAGCACCCAGCACCCTGAGTACTGAGCACCCAGCACCCTGAGTACTGAGCACCGAGCACCCTGAGTACTGAGCACCGAGCACCCTGAGTACTGAGCACCCAGCACCCTGAGCACTGAGCACCCAGCACCCTGAGTACTGAGCACCCAGCACCCTGAGTACTGAGCACCCAGCACCCCGAGCACTGAGCACCCAGAACCCTGAGTACTGAGCACCTAGCACCCTGAGCACTGAGCACTGAGCACCCTGAGTACTGAACACCCAGCACCCTGAGCACTGAGCACTGAGCACACAGCACCCTGAGCACTGAGAACTGAGCACCCAGCACCCCGAGCACTGAGCACCCAGCACCCTGAGCACCCAGCACCCTGAGCACTGAGCACCCTGAGCACTGAGCACCCTCAGCACTGAGCACTGAGCACCCAGCACCCTGAGTACTGAGCACCTAACACTCTGAGCACTGAGCACCCAGCACGCTGAGTACTGAGCACTGAGCACACAGCACCCTGAGTACAGAGCACCCAGCACCCCGAGCACTGAGCACCCAGCGCCCCGAGCGTTGAGAACCCAGCACCCTGAGCACTGAGCACTGAGCACACTGAGCACTGAGCACCCAGCACCCCGAGTACTGAGCACTGAGCACCCTGAGTACTGAGCACCCAACACCCCGAGTACTGATCACCCAGCACCCTGAGAACTGTGCACCCAGCACCCTGAGTACTGAGCACCCAGCACCCTGAGTACTGAGCACCCAGCACCCTGAGCACTGAGCACTGAGCACCCAGCACCTTGAGCACTGAGCACTGACCACCCAGCACCCCGAGCACTGAGCACCCAGCACCCCGAGCACTGAGCACCCAGCGCCCTGAGCACTGAGCACCCAGCACACTGAGCACTGAGCACCCAGCCCCCTGAGTACTGAGCACCCAGCACCATGAGTACTGAGCACCCAGCACCCTGAGCACTGAGCACCCTGAGGACTGAGCACCCAGCACCCGGGCACTGAGCAACCAGCACCCTGAGTACTGAGCACCGATCACCCTGAGCACTGAGCACCCAGCACCCCGAGCACTGAGCACCCAGCACCCTGAGTACTGAGCACCCAGCACCCTGAGCACTGAGCACCCAGCACCCTGAGTACTGAGCACCCTGAGTACTGAGCACCGATCACCCTGAGCACTGAGCACCCAGCACCCTGAGTACTGAGCACCCAGCACCCTGAGCACTGAGGACCCAGCACCCTGAGTACTGAGCACCCAGCACCCTGAGTACTGAGCACCCAGCACCCTGAGTACTGAGCACACAGCACCCTGAGCACTGAGCACCCAGCACCCTGAGTACTGAGCACCCAGCACCCAGAGCACTGAGCACCCAGCACCCCGAGCATGGAGCACCCAGGACCCCGAGCACTGAGTACTGAGCACCCAGCACCCTGAGTACTGAGCACCGAGCTAACCGAGCACTGAGCACCCTGAGTACTGAGCACCCAGCACCCCGATCACTGAGCACCCAGCACCCTGAGCACTGAGCACCCAGCACCCTGAGCACTGAGCACCCAGCACCCTGAGTACTGAGCACCCAGCACGCTGAGTACTGAGCACCCAGCACCCTGAGCACTGAGCACCCAGCACCCTGAGTACTGAGCACTGAGCACCCAGCACCCCGAGCACTGAGCACCCAGCACCCTGTGTACTGAGCACTGAGCACCCTGAGTACTAAGCACTCAGCACCCTGAGTACTGAGCACCCAGCACCCTGAGCACTGAGCACCGAGCACCCCGAGCACTGAGCACCCAGCACCCTGAGCACTCAGCACCCAGCACCCCGAGCACTGAGCACCAAGCACCCTGAGCACTGAGCACCCAGCACCATGAGCACGGAGAACCCCGAGTACTGAGCACCCAGCACCCTGAGCACTGAGCACCCAGCACCTTGAGTACTGAGCACCGAGCACCTCGAGCACTAAGCACCCAGCACCCTGAGTACTGAGCACCCAGCACCCTGAGCACTGAGCACCCAGAACCCTGAGCACTGAGCACAGAACACCCTGAGCACGGAGCACCCAGCACCCTGAGTACTGAGCACACAACACCCAGACTACTGAGCTCCCAGCACACTGAGCACTGAGCAGCCAGCACCCTGAGTACTGAGCACCCAGCACCCTGAGTACTGAACACCCAGCACCCTGAGCACTGAGCACTGAGCACCCTGAGCACTGAGTACTGAGCACTGAGCACCATGAGCACTGAGCACCCAGCACCCCGAGTACTGAGCACCCAGCACCCCGAGCACTGAGCACCCAGCACCCTGAGTACAGAGCACCCTGATTACTGAGCACTGAGCACCGAGCATCCTGAGTACTGAGCACCCAGCACCCCGAGCACTGAGCACTGAGCAACCTGAGCACTGAGCACCCAGCACCCGGAGTACTGAGCACTGAGCACCCTGAGTACTGAGCACCAAGCACCCCGAGTACTGAGCACTGAGCACCCTGAGTACTGAGCACCCAGCACCCTGAGCACTGAGCACCCAGCACCCTGAGTACTGAGCACTGAAAACCCTGAGTACTGAGCACCGAGCACCCTGAGTACTGAGCACCCAGCACCCTGATCACTGAGCACGGAGCACCCCGAGGACTGAGCACCCAGCACCCTGAGCACTGAGCACCCAGCACCTTGAGTACTGAGCACCGAGCACAACGAGCACTGAGCACCCAGCACCCTGAGTACTGAGCACCCAGCACCCTGAGCACTGAGCACCCAGCTCCCTGAGCACTGAGCACTCAGCACCCCAAGCACTGAGCACCCAGCACCCTGAGTACTGAGCACAGAGCACCCTGAGCACTGAGCACCCAGCACCCTGAGCACTGAGCACCCAGCTCCCTGAGCACTGAGCACCCAGCACCCTGAGCACTGAGCACCCAGCACCACAGCCCTGAGCACCCAGCACCCCGAGCACTGAGCACCCAGCACCCTGAGCACTGAGCACCCAGCACCCTGAGTACTGAGCAACCAGCAACCTGAGTACTGAGCACCCAGCACCCTGAGTACTGAGCAGTCAGCACCCTGAGTACTGAGCACCGAGCACACCGAGCAATGAGCACCCAGCACCCTGAGCACTGAGCACCCGGAGGACTGAGCACCCAGCACCCTGAGCACTGAGCACCGATCACTCTGAGCAGTGAGCACCCAGCACCCCGAGCACTGAGCACCCAGCACCCTGAGTACTGAGCACCCAGCACCCCGAGTACTGAGCACCCAGCACCCTGAGTACTGAGCACCCAGCACCCCGAGCACTGAGCACCCAGCACCCTGAGTACTGAGCACCCTGAGTACTGAGCACTGAGCACAGAGCATCCTGAGTACTGAGCACCCTGAGGACTGAGCACCCAGCACCCAGAGCACTGAGAACCCAGCACCCTGAGTACTGAGCACTGATCACCCTGAGCACTGAGCACCCAGCACCCCGAGCACTGAGCACCCAGCACCCTGAGTACTGAGCACCCAGCACCCTGAGCACTGAGCACCGAGCACCCTGAGTACTGAACACCCAGCACCCTGAGCACTCAGCACTGAGCACCCAGCACCCTGAGCACTGAGCACTGAGCACCCAGCACCCCGAGCACTGAGCACCCAGCACCCTGAGCACCCAGCACCCTGAGCACTGAGCACCCTGAGCACTGAGCACCCTGAGCACTGAGCACTGAGCACCCAGGACCCTGAGTACTGAGCACCCAACACTCTGAGCACTGAGCACCCAGCACGCTGAGTACTGAGCACTGAGCACACAGCACCCTGAGTACTGAGCACCCAGCACCCCGAGCACTGAGCACCCAGCGCCCCGAGCACTGAGCACCCAGCACCCCGAGCACTGAGCACTGAGCACACTGAGCACTGAGAACACTGAGTACTGAGCACCCAGCACCCTGAGCACTGAGAACCCTGAATACTGAGCACCGAGCACCCTGAGTACTGAGTACCCAGCCCCCTGAGCACTGAGCATGGAGCACCCCGAGGACTGAGCACCCCGCACCCTGAGCACTGAGCACCCAGCACCTTGAGTACTGAGCACCGAGCACCCCGAGCACTGAGCACCCAGCACCCTGAGTACTGAGCACCCAACACCCAGAGTACTGAGCACCCAGCACCCTGATCACTGAGCACCCAGCACCCTGAGTACTGAGCACCCAGCACCCTGAGTACTGAGCACCCAGCACCCTGAGCACTGAGCACTGAGCACCCAGCACCCTGAGCACTGAGCACTGACCACCCAGCACCCCGAGCACTGAGCACCCAGCACCCCGAGCACTGAGCACAAAGCGCCCTGAGCACTGAGCACCCAGCACCCTGAGCACTGAGCACCCAGCCCCCTGAGTACTGAGCACCCAGCACCATGAGTACTGAGCACCCAGCACCCTGATTACTGAGCACCGAGCACCCCGAGCACTGAGCACCCAGCACCCTGAGCACTGAGCACCCTGAGGACTGAGCACCCAGCACCCTGAGCACCGAGCATACCGAGCACTGAGCACCCAGCACCCTGAGCACTGAGCACCCTGAGCACTGAGCACCCAGCACACCGAGCACTGAGCACCCAGCACCCTGAGTACTGAGCACCCAGCACCCTGAGCACTGAGCACCCAGCACCCTGAGTACTGAGCACCCTGAGTACTGAGCACCGATCACCCTGAGCACTGAGCACCCAGCACCCTGAGTACTGAGCACCCAGCACCCTGAGCACTGAGCACCCAGCACCCTGAGTACTGAGCACCCAGAACCCTGAGTACTGAGTACAAAGCACCCTGAGCACTGAGCACCCAGCACCCTGAGTACTGAGCACCGAGCACACTAAGTACTGAGCACCAAGCACCCTGAGTACTGAGCACACAGCACCCTGAGCACAGAGCACACAGCACCCTGAGTACTGAGCACCCAGCACCCTGAGTACTGAGCACACAGCACCCTGAGTACTGAGCACCCAGCACCCTGAGTACTGAGCACCCAGCACCCTGAGTACTGAGCACCGAGCACCCCGAGCACTGAGCAACCAGCACCCTGAGTACTGAGCACTGAGCACCCTGAGTACTGAGCACCGAACACCCTGAGTACTGAGCACCCAGCACCCTGAGGACTGAGCACCCAGCACCCTGAACACTGAGCACCCAGCACCCTGAGTACTGAGCCCCCAGCACCCTGAGTACTGAGCACCCAGCACCCTGAGCACTGAGCACCCAGCACCCCGAGCACTGAGCACCCAGCACCCCGAGCACTGAGCACCCAGCACCAGGAGCACTGAGCACCCAGCACCCTGAGTACTGAGCACAGAGCACCCTGAGCACTGAGCACCCAGCACCCTGAGTACTGAGCACCCAGCACCCTGAGTACTGAGCAACCAGCACCCTGAGCACTGAGCACTGAGCACCCAGCACCCTGAGCACTGAGCACTGAGCACCCAGCACCACAGCCCTGAGCACATAGCACTCCGAGCACTGAGCACCCAGCACCCTGAGCACTGAGCACCCAGCACCCTGAGTACTGAGCAACCAGCAACCTGAGTACTGAGCACCCAGCACCCTGAGTACTGAGCACTCAGCACCCTGAGTACTGAGCACCGAGCACACCGAGCAATGAGCACCCAGCACCCTGAGCACTGAGCACCCGGCGGACTGAGCAGCCAGCACCCTGAGCACTGAGCACCGATCACTCTTAGCAGTGAGCACCCAGCACCCCGAGCACTGAGCACCCAGCACCCTGAGTACTGAGCACCCAGCACCCCGAGTACTGAGCACCCAGCACCCTGAGTACTGAGCACCCAGCACCCCGAGCACTGAGCACCCAGCACCCTGAGTACTGAGCACCCTGAGTACTGAGCACTGAGCACAGAGCATCCTGAGTACTGAGCACCCTGAGGACTGAGCACCCAGCACCCAGAGAACTGAGAACCCAGCACCCTGAGTACTGAGCACTGATCACCCTGAGCACTGAGCACCCAGCACCCCGAGCACTGAGCACCCAGCACCCTGAGTACTGATCACCCAGCACCCTGAGCACTGAGCACCGAGCACCCTGAGTACTGAACACACAGCACCCTGAGCACTCAGCACTGAGCACCCAGCACCCTGTGCACTGAGCACTGAGCACCCAGCACCCCGAGCACTGAGCACCCAGCACCCTGAGCACCCAGCACCCTGAGCACTGAGCACCCTGAGCACTGAGCACTGAGCACCCAGCACCCTGAGTACTGAGCACCCAACACTCTGAGCACTGAGCACCCAGCACGCTGAGTACTGAGCACTGAGCACACAGCACCCTGAGTACTGAGCACCCAGTACCCCGAGCACTGAGCACCCAGCGCCCCGAGCACTGAGCACCCAGCACCCCGAGCACTGAGCACTGAGCACACTGAGCACTGAGCACCCAGCACCCCGAGTACTGAGCACTGAGCGCCCTGAGTACTGAGCACCCAGCACCCCGAGTACTGAGCACTGAGCACCCTGAGTACTGAGCACCCAGCACCCTGAGCACTGAGAACCCTGAGTACTGAGCACCGAGCACCCTGAGTACTGAGCACCCAGCCCCCTGAGCACTGGGCACGGAGCACCCCGAGGACTGAGCACCCCGCACCCTGAGCACTGAGCACCCAGCACCTTGAGTACTGAGCACCGAGCACCCCGAGCACTGAGCACCCAGCACCCTGAGTACTGAGCACCCAACACCCAGAGTACTGAGCACCCAGCACCCTGATCACTGAGCACCCAGCACGCTGAGTACTGAGCACCCAGCACCCTGAGTACTGAGCACCCAGCACCCTGAGCACTGAGCACTGAGCACCCAGCACCCTGAGCACTGAGCACTGACCACCCAGCACACAGAGCACTGAGCACCCAGCACCCCGAGCACTGAGCACCCAGCGCCCTGAGCACTGAGCACCCAGCACCCTGAGTACTGAGCACCGAGCACCCCGAGCACTGAGCACCCAGCACCCTGAGCACTGAGCACCCTGAGGACTGAGCACCCAGCACCCTGAGCACTGAGCACCCTGAGGACTGAGCACCCAGCACCCTGAGCACCAAGCACCCCGAGCACTGAGCACCCAGCACCCTGAGCACTGAGCACCCTGAGCACTGAGCACCCAGCACACCGAGCACTGAGCACCCAGCACCCTGAGTACTGAGCACCCAGCACCCTGAGCACTGAGCACCCAGCACCCTGAGTACTGAGCACCCTGAGTACTGAGCACCGATCACCCTGAGCACTGAGCACCCAGCACCCTGAGTACTGAGCACCCAGCACCCTGAGCACTGAGCACCCAGAACCCTGAGCACTGAGCACCCAGCACCCTGAGTACTGAGGACCCAGAACCCTGAGTACTGAGTACAAAGCACCCTGAGCACTGAGCACCCAGCACCCTGAGTACTGAGCACCGAGCACACTAAGTACTGAGCACCAAGCACCCTGAGTACTGAGCACCCAGCACCCTGAGCACTGAGCACCCAGCACCCTGAGTACTGAGCACCCAGCACCCTGAGTACTGAGCACCCAGCACCCTGAGTACTGAGCACCCAGCACCCTGAGTACTGAGCACCCAGCACCCTGAGTACTGAGCACCGAGCACCCCGAGCACTGAGCAACCAGCACCCTGAGTACTGAGCACTGAGCACCCTGAGTACTGAGCACCGAACACCCTGAGTACTGAGCACCCAGCACCCTGAGGACTGAGCACCCAGCACCCTGAACACTGAGCACCCAGCACCCTGAGTACTGAGCCCCCAGCACCCTGAGTACTGAGCACCCAGCACCCTGAGCACTGAGCACCCAGCACCCCGAGCACTGAGCACCCAGCACCCCGAGCACTGAGCACCCAGCACCCCGAGCACTGAGCACCCAGCACCCTGAGCACTGAGCACCCAGCACCCTGAGCACTGAGCACCCAGCACCCTGAGTACTGAGTACTCAGCACCCTCAGCACTGAGCACCCAGCACCCTGAGTACTGATCACCGAGCACCCCGAGCACTGAGCACCCAGCACCCTGAGTACTGAGCACCCAGCACCCTGAGTACTGAGCACCCAGCACCCTGAGTACTGAGCACCCAGCACCCTGAGTACTGAGCACAAAGCACGCTGAGTACTGAGCACTGAGCACCCTGAGTACTGAGCACCGAGGACCCTGAGCACTGAGCACCCAGCACGCTGAGTACTGAGCACTGAGCACCCTGAGTACTGAGCACCTAGCACCCTGAATACTGAGCACACAGCACCCTGAGCACTGAGCAGCCAGCACCCTCAGCACTGAGCACCCAGCACCCCGAGCACTGAGCACCCAGCACCCTGAGCACTGAGCACCCAGCACCCCGAGTACTGAGCACCCAGCACCCTGAGTACTGAGCACCAAGTACCCTGAGTACTGAGCACCCCGAGTAATGAGCACCCAGCACCCCGAGCACGGAGCACCCGGCACCCTGAGTACTGAGAACAGATCACCCTGAGTACTGAGCACCCAGCACCCTGAGTACTGAGCCCCCAGCACCCTGAGTACTGAGCACCCAGCAACCCGAGCACTGAGCACCCAGCACCCCGAGAATGAGCACCCAGCACCCTGAGTACTGAGAACCGAGCACCCTGAGTACTGAGCACCCAGCACCCTGAGTACTGAGCCCCCAGCACCCTGAGCACTGAGCACCCAGCACACCGAGCACTGAGCACCCAGCACCCCGAGAATGAGCACCCAGCACACTGAGTACTGAGCACCCAGCACCCCGAGCACGGAGCACCCAGGACCCCGAGCACTGAGTACTGAGCACCCAGCACCCTGAGTACTGAGCACCGAGCTCCCCGAGCACTGAGCACCCAGCACCCTGAGCACTGAGCACCCAGCACCCTGAGCACTGAGCACCCAGCACCCTGAGCACTGAGCACCCAGCACCCTGAGTACTGAGCACCCAGCACCCTGAGCACTGAGCACCCAGCACCCTGAGCATTGAGCACACAGCACCCTGAGTACTGAGCACCCAGAACCCTGAGTACTGAGTACAAAGCACCCTGAGCACTGAGCACCCAGCACCCTGAGTACTGAGCACGGAGCACCCTGAGTACTGAGCACCCAGCACCCTGAGTACTGAGCACCCAGCACCCTGAGCACTGAGCACCCAGCACCCTGAGTACTGAGCACCCAGCACCCTGAGTACTGAGCACTGATCACCCTGAGCACTGAGCACCCAGCACACCGAGCACTGAGCACCCAGCACCCTGAGTACTGAGCACCTAGCACCCTGAGCACTGAGCACCGAGCACCCTGAGTACTGAACACCCAGCACCCTGAGCACTGAGCACTGAGCACCCAGCACATTGAGCACTGAGCACTGAGCACCCAGCACCCCGAGCACTGAGCACCCAGCACCCTGAGCACCCAGCACCCTGAGCACTGAGCACCCTGAGCACTGAGCACCCTGAGCACTGAGCACTGAGCACCCAGCACCCTGAGTACTGAGCACCCAACACTCTGAGCAATGAGCACCCAGCACGCTGAGTACTGAGCACTGAGCAAACAGCACCCTGAGCACTGAGCACCCAGCACCCTGAGCACTGAGCACTGAGCACCCAGCACCCCGAGCACTGAGCACCCAGCACCCTGAGCACCCAGCACCCTGAGCAATGAGCACCCTGAGTACTGAGCACCCAGCACCCTGAGCACTGAGCACACAGCACCCTGAGTACTGAGCATCCTGAGTACTGAGCACTGATCACCCTGAGCACTGAGCACCCAGCACCCTGAGTACTGAGCACACAGCACCCTGAGCACTGAGCACCCAGCACCCTGAGCACTGAGCACCCAGCACCCTGAGTACTGAGCACCCAGAACCCTGAGTACTGAGTACAAAGCACCCTGAGCACTGAGCACCCAGCACCCTGAGTACTGAGCACTGAGCACCCTGAGTACTAAGCACCGAACACCCTGAGTACTGAGCACCCACCACCCTGAGGACTGAGCACCCAGCACCCTGAGCACTGAGCACCCAGCACCCTGAGTAATGAGCACCCAGCACCCTGAGTACTGAGCACCCAGCACCCTGAGCACTGAGCACCCAGCACCCCGAGCTCTGAGCACCCAGCACCCCGAGCACTGAGCACCCAGTACCCTGAGCACTGAGCACCCAGCACCCTGAGCTCTGAGCACCCAGCACCCTGAGTACTGAGTACTCAGCACCCTGAGCACTGAGCACCCAGCACCCTGAGTACTGATCACCGAGCACCCCGAGCACTGAGCACCCAGCACCCTGAGTACTGAGCACCCAGCACCCTGAGCACTGAGCACAAAGCACGCTGAGTACTGAGCACTGAACACCCTGAGTACTGAGCACCGAGGACCCTGAGCACTCAGCACCCAGCACGCTGAGTACTAAGCACTGAGCACCCTGAGTACTGAGCACCTAGCACCCTGAGTACTGAGCACCCAGCACCCTGAGCACTGAGCAGCCAGCACCCTCAGCACTGAGCACCCAGCACCCCGAGCACTGAGCACCCAGCACCCTGAGCACTGAGCACCCAGCACCCCGAGTACTGAGCACCGAGCACCCCGAGCTCTGAGCACCCAGCACCCTGAGTACTGAGCACCCAGTACCCTGAGTACTGAGCACCCCGAGTACTGAGCACCCAGCACCCCGAGCACTGAGCACCCAGCACCCTGAGTACTGAGAACAGATCACCCCGAGCACGGAGCACCCAGTACCCCGAGCACTGAGTACTGAGCACATAGCACCCTGAGTACTGAGCACCGAGCTCCCCGAGCACTGAGCACCCAGGACCCTGAGCACTGAGCACCCAGCACCCTGAGCACTGAACACCCAGCACCCTGAGTACTGAGCACCCAGCACGCTGAGTACTGAGCACTCAGCACCCTGAGCACTGAGCACAAAGCACCCTGAGTACTGAGCACTGAGCACCCAGCACCCCGAGCACTGAGCACCCAGCACCCTGTGTACTGAGCACTGAGCACCCTGATTACTAAGCACCTAGCACCCTGAGTACTGAGCACCCAGGACCCTGAGCACTGAGCACCAAGCACCCCGAGCACTGAGCACTCAGCACCCTGAGCACTCAGCACCCATCACCCCGATCACTGAGCACCCAGCACCCTGAGCACTGAGCACCCAGCACCCTGAGCACTGAGCACCCAGCAACCAGAGCACTGAGCACCCAGCACCCTGAGCACTGAGCACCCAGCACCCTGAGTACTGAGCACCCAGCACCCTGAGTACTGAGCACCCAGCACCCTGAGTACTGAGCACCGAGCACCCTGAGTACTGAGCACCGAGCACCCTGAGTACTGAGCACCCAGCACCCTGAGCACTGAGCACCCAGCACCCTGAGTACTGAGCACCCAGCACCCTGAGTACTGAGCACCCAGCACCCCGAGCACTGAGCACCCAGCACCCTGAGTACTGAGCACCTAGCACCCTGAGCACTGAGCACCGAGCACCCTGAGTACTGAACACCCAGCACCCTGAGCACTGAGCACTGAGCACCCAGCACCCTGAGCACTGAGAACTGAGCACCCAGCACCCCGAGCACTGAGCACCCAGCACCCTGAGCACCCAGCACCCTGAGCACTGAGCACCCTGAGCACTGAGCACCCTGAGCACTGAGCACTGAGCAGCAAGCACCCTGAGTACTGAGCACCCAACACTCTGAGCACTGAGCACCCAGCACGCTGAGTACTGAGCACTGAGCACACAGCACCCTGAGTACTGAGCACCCAGCAACCCGAGCACTGAGCACCCAGCGCCCCGAGCACTGAGCACCCAGCACCCTGAGCACTGAGCACTGAGCACACTGAGCACTGAGCACCCAGCACCCCGAGTACTGAGCACTGAGCACCCTGAGTACTGCACACCCAACACCCAGAGTACTGATCACCCAGCACCCTGAGAACTGAGCACCCAGCACCCTGAGTACTGAGCACCCAGCACCCTGAGTACTGAGCACCCAGCACCCTGAGCACTGAGCACTGAGCACCCAGCACCTTGAGCACTGAGCACTGACCACCCAGCACCCTGAGCACTGAGCACCCAGCACCCTGAGCACTGAGCACCCAGCACCCTGAGTACTGAGTACTCAGCACCCTGAGCACTGAGCACCCAGCACCCTGAGTACTGATCACCGAGCACCCCGAGCACTGAGCACCCAGCACCCTGAGTACTGAGCACCCAGCACCCTGAGTACTGAGCACCCAGCACCCTGAGTACTGAGCACCCAGCACCCTGAGCACTGAGCACAAAGCACGCTGAGTACTGAGCACTGAGCACCCTGAGTACTGAGCACCGAGGACCCTGAGCACTGAGCACCCAGCACGCTGAGTACTGAGCACTGAGCACACTGAGTTCTGAGCACCTAGCACCCTGAGTACTGAGCACCCAGCACCCTGAGCACTGAGCAGCCAGCACCCTCAGCACTGAGCACCCAGCACCCCGAGCACTGAGCACGCAGCACCCTGAGCACTGAGCAACCAGCACCCCGAGTACTGAGCACCCAGCACCCCGAGTACTGAGCACCGAGCACCCCGAGCACTGAGCACCCAGCACCCTGAGTACTGAGCACCCAGTACCCTGAGTACTGAGCACCCCGAGTACTGAGCACCCAGCACCCCGAGCACTGAGCACCCAGCACCCTGAGTACTGAGAACAGATCACCCTGAGCACTGAGCACCCAGCACCCTGAGTACTGAGCACCCAGAACCCTGAGTACTGAGTACAAAGCACCCTGAGCACTGAGCACCCAGCACCCTGAGTACTGAGCACCGAGCACCCTGAGTACTGAGCACCCAGCACCCTGAGTTCTGAGCACCCAGCACCCTGAGCACTGAGCACCCAGCACCCTGAGTACTGAGCACCCAGCACCCTGAGTACTGAGCACCCAGCACCCTGAGTACGGAGCACCCAGCACCCTGAGTACTGAGCACCCAGCACCCTGAGTACTGAGCACCGAGCACCCCGAGCACTGAGCAACCAGCACCCTGAGTACTGAGCACTGAGCACCCTGAGTACTAAGCACCGAACACCCTGAGTACTGAGCACCCAGCACCCTGAGGACTGAGCACCCAGCACCCTGAGCACTGAGCACCCAGCACCCTGAGTAATGAGCACCCAGCACCCTGAGTACTGAGCACCCAGCACCCTGAGCACTGAGCACCCAGCACCCCGAGCACTGAGCACCCAGCACCCCGAGCACTGAGCACCCAGCACCCTGAGCACTGAGCACCCAGCACCCTGAGCACTGAGCACCCAGCACCCTGAGTACTGAGTACTCAGCACCCTGAGCACTGAGCACCCAGCACCCTGAGTACTGATCACCGAGCACCCCGAGCACTGAGCACCCAGTACCCAGAGTACTGAGCACCCAGCACCCTGAGCACTGAGCACAAAGCACGCTGAGTACTGAGCACTGAACACCCTGAGTACTGAGCACCGAGGACCCTGAGCACTCAGCACCCAGCACGCTGAGTACTAAGCACTGAGCACCCTGAGTACTGAGCACCTAGCACCCTGAGTACTGAGCACCCAGCACCCTGAGCACTGAGCAGCCAGCACCCTCAGCACTCAGCACCCAGCACCCCGAGCACTGAGCACCCAGCACCCTGAGCACTGAGCACCCAGCACCCCGAGTACTGAGCACCGAGCACCCCGAGCTCTGAGCACCCAGCACCCTGAGTACTGAGAACAGATCACCCCGAGCACGGAGCACCCAGTACCCCGAGCACTGAGTACAGAGCACCCAGCACCCTGAGTACTGAGCACCGAGCTCCCCGAGCACTGAGCACCCAGCACCCTGAGCACTGAGCACCCAGCACCCTGAGCACTGAACACCCAGCACCCTGAGTACTGAGCACCCAGCACGCTGAGTACTGAGCACTCAGCACCCTGAGCACTGAGCACCCAGCACCCTGAGTACTGAGCACTGAGCACCCAGCACCCCGAGCACTGAGCACCCAGCACCCTGTGTACTGTGCACTGAGCACCCTGATTACTAAGCACCTAGCACCCTGAGTACTGAGCACCCAGGACCCTGAGCACTGAGCACCGAGCACCCCGAGCACTGAGCACTCAGCACCCTGAGCACTCAGCACCCATCACCCCGATCACTGAGCACCCAGCACCCTGAGCACTGAGCACCCAGCACCCTGAGCACTGAGCACCCAGCAACCAGAGCACTGAGCACCCAGCACCCTGAGCACTGAGCACCCAGCACCCTGAGTACTGAGCACCCAGCACCCTGAGTACTGAGCACCCAGCACCCTGAGTACTGAGCACCGAGCACCCTGAGTACTGAGCACCGAGCACCCTGAGTACTGAGCACCCAGCACCCTGAGCACTGAGCACCCAGCACCCTGAGTACTGAGCACCCAGCACCCTGAGTACTGAGCACCCAGCACCCCGAGCACTGAACACCCAGCACCCTGAGTACTGAGCACCTAGCACCCTGAGCACTGAGCACCGAGCACCCTGAGTACTGAACACCCAGCACCCTGAGCACTGAGCACTGATCACCCAGCACCCTGAGCACTGAGAACTGAGCACCCAGCACCCCGAGCACTGAGCACCCAGCACCCTGAGCACCCAGCACCCTGAGCACTGAGCACCCTGAGCACTGAGCACCCTGAGCACTGAGCACTGAGCACCCAGCACCCTGAGTACTGAGCACCCAACACTCTGAGCACTGAGCACCCAGCACGCTGAGTACTGAGCACTGAGCACACAGCACCCTGAGTACTGAGCACCCAGCACCCCGAGCACTGAGCACCCAGCGCCCCGAGCACTGAGCACCCAGCACCCTGAGCACTGAGCACTGAGCACACTGAGCACTGAGCACCCAGCACCCCGAGTACTGAGCACTGAGCACCCTGAGTACTGCGCACCCAACACCCAGAGTACTGATCACCCAGCACCCTGAGAACTGAGCACCCAGCACCCTGAGTACTGAGCACCCAGCACCCTGAGTACTGAGCACCCAGCACCCTGAGCACTGAGCACTGAGCACCCAGCACCCTGAGTACTGAGCACCCAGCACCCTGAGTACTGAGCACCCAGCACCCTGAGCACTGAGCACTGAGCACCCAGCACCTTGAGCACTGAGCACTGACCACCCAGCACCCTGAGCACTGAGCACCCAGCACCCTGAGCACTGAGCACCCAGCACCCTGAGTACTGAGTACTCAGCACCCTGAGCACTGAGCACCCAGCACCCCGAGTACTGATCACCGAGCACCCCGAGCACTGAGCACCCAGCACCCTGAGTACTGAGCACCCAGCACCCTGAGTACTGAGCACCCAGCACCCTGAGTACTGAGCACCCAGCACCCTGAGCACTGAGCACAAAGCACGCTGAGTACTGAGCACTGAGCACCCTGAGTACTGAGCACCGAGGACCCTGAGCACTGAGCACCCAGCACGCTGAGTACTGAGCACTGAGCACCCTGAGTACTGAGCACCTAGCACCCTGAGTACTGAGCACCCAGCACCCTGAGCACTGAGCAGCCAGCACCCTCAGCACTGAGCACCCAGCACCCCGAGCACTGAGCACCCAGCACCCTGAGCACTGAGCACCCAGCACCCCGAGTACTGAGCACCCAGGACCCCGAGTACTGAGCACCGAGCACCCCGAGCACTGAGCACCCAGCACCCTGAGTACTGAGCACCCAGTACCCTGAGTACTGAGCACCCCGAGTACTGAGCACCCAGCACCCCGAGCACTGAGCACCCAGCACCCTGAGCACTGAGCACCCAGCACCCTGAGCACTGAACACCCAGCACCCCGAGCACTGAGCACCCAGCACCCTGAGTACTGAGCACTGAGCACCCAGCACGCCGAGCACTGAGCACCCAGCACCCTGAGTACTGAGCACCCAGCACGCTGAGTACTGAGCACTCAGCACCCTGAGCACTGAGCACCCAGCACCCTGAGTACTGAGCACTGAGCACCCAGCACCCCGAGCACTGAGCACCCAGTACCCTGAGTACTGAGCACCCCGAGTACTGAGCACCGAGCTCCCCAAGCACTGAGCACCCAGCACCCTGAGCACTGAGCACCCAGCACCCTGAGCACTGAACACCCAGCACCCTGAGTACTGAGCACCCAGCACGCTGAGTACTGAGCACTCAGCACCCTGAGCACTGAGCACCCAGCACCCTGAGTACTGAGCACTGAGCACCCAGCACCCCGAGCACTGAGCACCCAGCACCCTGTGTACTGAGCACTGAGCACCCTGATTACTAAGCACCTAGCACCCTGAGTACTGAGCACCCAGGACCCTGAGCACTGAGCACCCTGAGCACTGAGCACCCTGAGCACTGAGCACCCTGAGCACTGAGCACTGAGCACCCAGCACCCTGAGCACCCAGCACCCTGAGCACTGAGCACCCTGAGCACTGAGCACCCTGAGCACTGAGCACTGAGCACCCAGCACCCTGAGTACTGAGCACCCAACACTCTGAGCACTGAGCACCCAGCACGCTGAGTACTGAGCACTGAGCACACAGCACCCTGAGTACTGAGCACCCAGCACCCCGAGCACTGAGCACCCAGCGCCCCGAGCACTGAGCACCCAGCACCCTGAGCACTGAGCACTGAGCACACTGAGCACTGAGCACCCAGCACCCCGAGTACTGAGCACTGAGCACCCTGAGTACTGCGCACCCAACACCCAGAGTACTGATCACCCAGCACCCTGAGAACTGAGCACCCAGCACCCTGAGTACTGAGCACCCAGCACCCTGAGTACTGAGCACCCAGCACCCTGAGCACTGAGCACTGAGCACCCAGCACCCTGAGTACTGAGCACCCAGCACCCTGAGTACTGAGCACCCAGCACCCTGAGCACTGAGCACTGAGCACCCAGCACCTTGAGCACTGAGCACTGACCACCCAGCACCCTGAGCACTGAGCACCCAGCACCCTGAGCACTGAGCACCCAGCACCCTGAGTACTGAGTACTCAGCACCCTGAGCACTGAGCACCCAGCACCCCGAGTACTGATCACCGAGCACCCCGAGCACTGAGCACCCAGCACCCTGAGTACTGAGCACCCAGCACCCTGAGTACTGAGCACCCAGCACCCTGAGTACTGAGCACCCAGCACCCTGAGCACTGAGCACAAAGCACGCTGAGTACTGAGCACTGAGCACCCTGAGTACTGAGCACCGAGGACCCTGAGCACTGAGCACCCAGCACGCTGAGTACTGAGCACTGAGCACCCTGAGTACTGAGCACCTAGCACCCTGAGTACTGAGCACCCAGCACCCTGAGCACTGAGCAGCCAGCACCCTCAGCACTGAGCACCCAGCACCCCGAGCACTGAGCACCCAGCACCCTGAGCACTGAGCACCCAGCACCCCGAGTACTGAGCACCCAGGACCCCGAGTACTGAGCACCGAGCACCCCGAGCACTGAGCACCCAGCACCCTGAGTACTGAGCACCCAGTACCCTGAGTACTGAGCACCCCGAGTACTGAGCACCCAGCACCCCGAGCACTGAGCACCCAGCACCCTGAGCACTGAGCACCCAGCACCCTGAGCACTGAACACCCAGCACCCCGAGCACTGAGCACCCAGCACCCTGAGTACTGAGCACTGAGCACCCAGCACGCCGAGCACTGAGCACCCAGCACCCTGAGTACTGAGCACCCAGCACGCTGAGTACTGAGCACTCAGCACCCTGAGCACTGAGCACCCAGCACCCTGAGTACTGAGCACTGAGCACCCAGCACCCCGAGCACTGAGCACCCAGTACCCTGAGTACTGAGCACCCCGAGTACTGAGCACCGAGCTCCCCAAGCACTGAGCACCCAGCACCCTGAGTACTGAGCACTCAGCACCCTGAGCACTGAGCACCCAGCACCCTGAGTACTGAGCACTGAGCACCCAGCACCCCGAGCACTGAGCACCCAGCACCCTGTGTACTGAGCACTGAGCACCCTGATTACTAAGCACCTAGCACCCTGAGTACTGAGCACCCAGGACCCTGAGCACTGAGCACCAAGCACCCCGAGCACTGAGCACTCAGCACCCTGAGCACTCAGCACCCATCACCCCGATCACTGAGCACCCAGCACCCTGAGCACTGAGCACCCAGCACCCTGAGCACTGAGCACCCAGCAACCAGAGCACTGAGCACCCAGCACCCTGAGCACTGAGCACCCAGCACCCTGAGTACTGAGCACCCAGCACCCTGAGTACTGAGCACCCAGCACCCTGAGTACTGAGCACCGAGCACCCTGAGTACTGAGCACCGAGCACCCTGAGTACTGAGCACCCAGCACCCTGAGCACTGAGCACCCAGCACCCTGAGTACTGAGCACCCAGCACCCTGAGTACTGAGCACCCAGCACCCCGAGCACTGAGCACCCAGCACCCTGAGTACTGAGCACCTAGCACCCTGAGCACTGAGCACCGAGCACCCTGAGTACTGAACACCCAGCACCCTGAGCACTGAGCACTGAGCACCCAGCACCCTGAGCACTGAGAACTGAGCACCCAGCACCCCGAGCACTGAGCACCCAGCACCCTGAGCACCCAGCACCCTGAGCACTGAGCACCCTGAGCACTGAGCACCCTGAGCACTGAGCACTGAGCAGCAAGCACCCTGAGTACTGAGCACCCAACACTCTGAGCACTGAGCACCCAGCACGCTGAGTACTGAGCACTGAGCACACAGCACCCTGAGTACTGAGCACCCAGCAACCCGAGCACTGAGCACCCAGCGCCCCGAGCACTGAGCACCCAGCACCCTGAGCACTGAGCACTGAGCACACTGAGCACTGAGCACCCAGCACCCCGAGTACTGAGCACTGAGCACCCTGAGTACTGCGCACCCAACACCCAGAGTACTGATCACCCAGCACCCTGAGAACTGAGCACCCAGCACCCTGAGTACTGAGCACCCAGCACCCTGAGTACTGAGCACCCAGCACCCTGAGCACTGAGCACTGAGCACCCAGCACCTTGAGCACTGAGCACTGACCACCCAGCACCCTGAGCACTGAGCACCCAGCACCCTGAGCACTGAGCACCCAGCACCCTGAGTACTGAGTACTCAGCACCCTGAGCACTGAGCACCCAGCACCCTGAGTACTGATCACCGAGCACCCCGAGCACTGAGCACCCAGCACCCTGAGTACTGAGCACCCAGCACCCTGAGTACTGAGCACCCAGCACCCTGAGTACTGAGCACCCAGCACCCTGAGCACTGAGCACAAAGCACGCTGAGTACTGAGCACTGAGCACCCTGAGTACTGAGCACCGAGGACCCTGAGCACTGAGCACCCAGCACGCTGAGTACTGAGCACTGAGCACACTGAGTTCTGAGCACCTAGCACCCTGAGTACTGAGCACCCAGCACCCTGAGCACTGAGCAGCCAGCACCCTCAGCACTGAGCACCCAGCACCCCGAGCACTGAGCACGCAGCACCCTGAGCACTGAGCAACCAGCACCCCGAGTACTGAGCACCCAGCACCCCGAGTACTGAGCACCGAGCACCCCGAGCACTGAGCACCCAGCACCCTGAGTACTGAGCACCCAGTACCCTGAGTACTGAGCACCCCGAGTGCTGAGCACCCAGCACCCCGAGCACTGAGCACCCAGCACCCTGAGTACTGAGAACAGATCACCCTGAGCACTGAGCACCCAGCACCCTGAGTACTGAGCACCCAGAACCCTGAGTACTGAGTACAAAGCACCCTGAGCACTGAGCACCCAGCACCCTGAGTACTGAGCACCGAGCACCCTGAGTACTGAGCACCCAGCACCCTGAGTTCTGAGCACCCAGCACCCTGAGCACTGAGCACCCAGCACCCTGAGTACTGAGCACCCAGCACCCTGAGTACTGAGCACCCAGCACCCTGAGTACGGAGCACCCAGCACCCTGAGTACTGAGCACCCAGCACCCTGAGTACTGAGCACCGAGCACCCCGAGCACTGAGCAACCAGCACCCTGAGTACTGAGCACTGAGCACCCTGAGTACTAAGCACCGAACACCCTGAGTACTGAGCACCCAGCACCCTGAGGACTGAGCACCCAGCACCCTGAGCACTGAGCACCCAGCACCCTGAGTAATGAGCACCCAGCACCCTGAGTACTGAGCACCCAGCACCCTGAGCACTGAGCACCCAGCACCCCGAGCACTGAGCACCCAGCACCCCGAGCACTGAGCACCCAGCACCCTGAGCACTGAGCACCCAGCACCCTGAGCACTGAGCACCCAGCACCCTGAGTACTGAGTACTCAGCACCCTGAGCACTGAGCACCCAGCACCCTGAGTACTGATCACCGAGCACCCCGAGCACTGAGCACCCAGCACCCAGAGTACTGAGCACCCAGCACCCTGAGCACTCAGCACAAAGCACGCTGAGTACTGAGCACTGAACACCCTGAGTACTGAGCACCGAGGACCCTGAGCACTCAGCACCCAGCACGCTGAGTACTAAGCACTGAGCACCCTGAGTACTGAGCACCTAGCACCCTGAGTACTGAGCACCCAGCACCCTGAGCACTGAGCAGCCAGCACCCTCAGCACTCAGCACCCAGCACCCCGAGCACTGAGCACCCAGCACCCTGAGCACTGAGCACCCAGCACCCCGAGTACTGAGCACCGAGCACCCCGAGCTCTGAGCACCCAGCACCCTGAGTACTGAGAACAGATCACCCCGAGCACGGAGCACCCAGTACCCCGAGCACTGAGTACTGAGCACCCAGCACCCTGAGTACTGAGCACCGAGCTCCCCGAGCACTGAGCACCCAGCACCCTGAGCACTGAGCACCCAGCACCCTGAGCACTGAACACCCAGCACCCTGAGTACTGAGCACCCAGCACGCTGAGTACTGAGCACTCAGCACCCTGAGCACTGAGCACCCAGCACCCTGAGTACTGAGCACTGAGCACCCAGCACCCCGAGCACTGAGCACCCAGCACCCTGTGTACTGTGCACTGAGCACCCTGATTACTAAGCACCTAGCACCCTGAGTACTGAGCACCCAGGACCCTGAGCACTGAGCACCGAGCACCCCGAGCACTGAGCACTCAGCACCCTGAGCACTCAGCACCCATCACCCCGATCACTGAGCACCCAGCACCCTGAGCACTGAGCACCCAGCACCCTGAGCACTGAGCACCCAGCAACCAGAGCACTGAGCACCCAGCACCCTGAGCACTGAGCACCCAGCACCCTGAGTACTGAGCACCCAGCACCCTGAGTACTGAGCACCCAGCACCCTGAGTACTGAGCACCGAGCACCCTGAGTACTGAGCACCGAGCACCCTGAGTACTGAGCACCCAGCACCCTGAGCACTGAGCACCCAGCACCCTGAGTACTGAGCACCCAGCACCCTGAGTACTGAGCACCCAGCACCCCGAGCACTGAACACCCAGCACCCTGAGTACTGAGCACCTAGCACCCTGAGCACTGAGCACCGAGCACCCTGAGTACTGAACACCCAGCACCCTGAGCACTGAGCACTGATCACCCAGCACCCTGAGCACTGAGAACTGAGCACCCAGCACCCCGAGCACTGAGCACCCAGCACCCTGAGCACCCAGCGCCCTGAGCACTGAGCACCCTGAGCACTGAGCACCCTGAGCACTGAGCACTGAGCACCCAGCACCCTGAGTACTGAGCACCCAACACTCTGAGCACTGAGCACCCAGCACGCTGAGTACTGAGCACTGAGCACCCAGCACCCTGAGCACTGAGCACCCTGAGCACTGAGCACCCTGAGCACTGAGCACTGAGCACCCAGCACCCTGAGTACTGAGCACCCAACACTCTGAGCACTGAGCACCCAGCACGCTGAGTACTGAGCACTGAGCACCCAGCGCCCCGAGCACTGAGCACCCAGCACCCTGAGCACTGAGCACTGAGCACACTGAGCACTGAGCACCCAGCACCCCGAGTACTGAGCACTGAGCACCCTGAGTACTGCGCACCCAACACCCAGAGTACTGATCACCCAGCACCCTGAGAACTGAGCACCCAGCACCCTGAGTACTGAGCACCCAGCACCCTGAGTACTGAGCACCCAGCACCCTGAGCACTGAGCACTGAGCACCCAGCACCTTGAGCACTGAGCACTGACCACCCAGCACCCTGAGCACTGAGCACCCAGCACCCTGAGCACTGAGCACCCAGCACCCTGAGTACTGAGTACTCAGCACCCTGAGCACTGAGCACACAGCACCCTGAGTACTGATCACCGAGCACCCCGAGCACTGAGCACCCAGCACCCAGAGTACTGAGCACCCAGCACCCTCAGTACTGAGCACCCAGCACCCTGAGTACTGAGCACCCAGCACCCTGAGCACTGAGCACAAAGCACGCTGAGTACTGAGCACTGAGCACCCTGAGTACTGAGCACCGAGGACCCTGAGCACTGAGCACCCAGCACGCTGAGTACTGAGCACTGAGCACCCTGAGTACTGAGCACCTAGCACCCTGAGTACTGAGCACCCAGCACCCTGAGCACTGAGCAGCCAGCACCCTCAGCACTGAGCACCCAGCACCCTGAGCACTGAGCACCCAGCACCCTGAGCACTGAGCACCCAGCACCCCGAGTACTGAGCACCCAGGACCCCGAGTACTGAGCACCGAGCACCCCGAGCACTGAGCACCCAGCACCCTGAGTACTGAGCACCCCGTACCCTGAGTACTGAGCACCCCGAGTACTGAGCACCCAGCACCCCGAGCACTGAGCACCCAGCACCCTGAGTACTGAGAACAGATCACCCTGAGTACTGAGCACCCAGCACCCTGAGTACTTAGCCCCCAGCACCCTGAGTACTGAGCACCCAGCAACCCGAGCACTGAGCACCCAGCACCCCGAGAATGAGCACCCAGCACCCTGAGTACTGAGAACCGAGCACCCTGAGTACTGAGCACCCAGCACCCTGAGTACTGAGCCCCCAGCACCCTGAGCACTGAGCACCCAGCACACCGAGCACTGAGCACCCAGCACCCCGAGAATGAGCACCCAGCACCCTGAGTACTGAGCACCCAGCACCCCGAGCACGGAGCACCCAGGACCCCGAGCACTGAGTACTGAGCACCCAGCACCCTGAGTACTGAGCACCGAGCTCCCCGAGCACTGAGCACCCAGCACCCTGAGCACTGAGCACCCAGCACCCTGAGCACTGAGCACCCAGCACCCTGAGCACTGAGCACCCAGCACCCTGAGCACTGAGCACCCAGCACCCAGAGCACTGAGCACCCAGCACCCTGAGCACTGAGCACCCAGCACCCTGAGTACTGAGCACCCATCACCCTGAGTACTGAGCACCCTGAGTACTGAGCACCGATCACCCTGAGCACTGAGCACCCAGCACCCTGAGTACTGAGCACCCAGCACCCTGAGCACTGAGCACCCAGCACCCTGAGCATTGAGCACCCAGCACCCTGAGTACTGAGCACCCAGAACCCAGAGTACTGAGTACAAAGCACCCTGAGCACTGAGCACCCAGCACCCTGAGTACTGAGCACGGAGCACCCTGAGTACTGAGCACCCAGCACCCTGAGTACTGAGCACCCAGCACCCTGAGCACTGAGCACCCAGCACCCTGAGTACTGAGCACCCAGCACCCTGAGTACTGAGCACTGATCACCCTGAGCACTGAGCACCCAGCACCCCGAGCACTGAGCACCCAGCACCCTGAGTACTGAGCACCTAGCACCCTGAGCACTGAGCACCGAGCACCCTGAGTACTGAACACCCAGCACCCTGAGCACTGAGCACTGAGCACCCAGCACCCTGAGCACTGAGCACTGAGCACCCAGCACCCCGAGCACTGAGCACCCAGCACCCTGAGCACCCAGCACCCTGAGCACTGAGCACCCTGAGCACTGAGCACCCTGAGCACTGAGCACTGAGCACCCAGCACCCTGAGTACTGAGCACCCAACACTCTGAGCAATGAGCACCCAGCACGCTGAGTACTGAGCACTGAGCACACAGCACCCTGAGCACTGAGCACCCTGAGCACTGAGCACGGAGCACCCAGCAACCCGAGCACTGAGCACCCAGCACCCTGAGCACCCAGCACCCTGAGCACTGAGCACCCTGAGTACTGAGCACCCAGCACCCTGAGCACTGAGCACACAGCACCCTGAGTTCTGAGCACCCTGAGTACTGAGCACTGATCACCCTGAGCACTGAGGACCCAGCACCCTGAGTACTGAGCACACAGCACCCTGAGCACTGAGCACCCAGCACCCTGAGCACTGAGCACCCAGCACCCTGAGTACTGAGCACTGAGCACCCAGCACCCTGAGCACTGAGCACACAGCACCCTGAGTACTGAGCACCCTGAGTACTGAGCACTGATCACCCTGAGCACTGAGCACCCAGCACCCTGAGTACTGAGCACCCAGCACCCTGAGCACTGAGCACCCAGCACTCTGAGCACTGAGCACCCAGCACCCTGAGTACTGAGCCCCCAGCACCCTGAGTACTGAGCACCCAGCACCCTGAGTACGGAGCACCCAGCACCCTGAGTACTGAGCACCCAGCACCCTGAGTACTGAGCACCGAGCACCCGAGCACTGAGCAACCAGCACCCTGAGTACTGAGCACTGAGCACCCTGAGTACTAAGCACCGAACACCCTGAGTAGTGAGCACCCAGCACCCTGAGGACTGAGCACCCAGCACCCTGAGCACTGAGCACCCAGCACCCTGAGTAATGAGCACCCAGCACCCTGAGTACTGAGCACCCAGCACCCTGAGCACTTAGCACCCAGCACCCCGAGCACTGAGCACCCAGCACCCCGAGCACTGAGCACCCAGCACCCTGAGCACTGAGCACCCAGCACCCTGAGCACTGAGCACCCAGCACCCTGAGTACTGAGTACTCAGCACCCTGAGCACTGAGCACCCAGCACCCTGAGTACTGATCACCGAGCACCCCGAGCACTGAGCACCCAGCACCCTGAGTACTGAGCACACAGCACCCTGAGCACTGAGCACAAAGCACGCTGAGTACTGAGCACTGAACACCCTGAGTACTTAGCACCGAGGACCCTGAGCACTCAGCACCCAGCACGCTGAGTACTAAGCACTGAGCACCCTAAGTACTGAGCACCTAGCACCCTGAGTACTGAGCACCCAGCACCCTGAGCACTGAGCAGCCAGCACCCTCAGCACTGAGCACCCAGCACCCCGAGCACTGAGCACCCAGCACCCTGAGCACTGAGCACCCAGCACCCCGAGTACTGAGCACCGAGCACCCCGAGCTCTGAGCACCCAGCACCCTGAGTACTGAGCACCCAGTACCCTGAGTACTGAGCACCCCGAGTACTGAGCACCCAGCACCCCGAGCACTGAGCACCCAGCACCCTGAGTACTGAGAACAGATCACCCCGAGCACGGAGCACCCAGTACCCCGAGCACTGAGTACTGAGCACATAGCACCCTGAGTACTGAGCACCGAGCTCCCCGAGCACTGAGCACCCAGGACCCTGAGCACTGAGCACCCAGCACCCTGAGCACTGAACACCCAGCACCCTGAGTACTGAGCACCCAGCACGCTGAGTACTGAGCACTCAGCACCCTGAGCACTGAGCACCCAGCACCCTGAGTACTGAGCACCCAGCACCCTGAGTACTGAGCACCTAGCACCCTGAGCACTAAGCACCGAGCACCCTGAGTACTGAACACCCAGCACCCTGAGCACTGAGCACTGAGCACCCAGCACCCTGAGCACTGAGAACTGAGCACCCAGCACCCAGAGCACTGAGCACCCAGCACCCTGAGCACCCAGCACCCTGAGCACTGAGCACCCTGAGCACTGAGCACCCTGATCACTGAGCACTGAGCACCAAGCACCCTGAGTACTGAGCACCCAACACTCTGAGCACTGAGCACCCAGCACGCTGAGTACTGAGCACTGAGCACACAGCACCCTGAGTACTGAGCACCCAGCACCCCGAGCACTGAGCACCCAGCGCCCCGAGCACTGAGCACCCAGCACCCTGAGCACTGAGCACTGAGCACACTGAGCACTGAGCACCCAGCACCCCGAGTACTGAGCACTGAGCACCCTGAGTACTGCGCACCCAACACCCAGAGTACTGATCACCCAGCACCCTGAGAACTGAGCACCCAGCACCCTGAGTACTGAGCACCCAGAACCCTGAGTACTGAGCACCCAGCACCCTGAGCACTGAGCACTGAGCACCCAGCACCTTGAGCACTGAGCACTGACCACCCAGCACCCTGAGCACTGAGCACCCAGCACCCTGAGCACAGAGCACCCTGCACCCTGAGTACTGAGTACTCAGCACCCTGAGCACTGAGCACCCAGCACCCTGAGTACTGATCACCGAGCACCCCGAGCACTGAGCACCCAGCACCCTGAGTACTGAGCACCCAGCACCCTGAGTACTGAGCATCCAGCACCCTGAGTACTGAGCACCCAGCAACCCGAGCACTGAGCACCCAGCACCCTGAGTACTGAGCACCCCGTACCCTGAGTACTGAGCACCCCGAGTACTGAGCACCCAGCACCCCGAGCACTGAGCACCCAGCACCCTGAGTACTGAGAACAGATCACCCTGAGTACTGAGCACCCAGCACCCTGAGTACTTAGCCCCCAGCACCCTGAGTACTGAGCACCCAGCAACCCGAGCACTGAGCACCCAGCACCCCGAGAATGAGCACCCAGCACCCTGAGTACTGAGAACCGAGCACCCTGAGTACTGAGCACCCAGCACCCTGAGTACTGAGCCCCCAGCACCCTGAGCACTGAGCACCCAGCACACCGAGCACTGAGCACCCAGCACCCCGAGAATGAGCACCCAGCACCCTGAGTACTGAGCACCCAGCACCCCGAGCACGGAGCACCCAGGACCCCGAGCACTGAGTACTGAGCACCCAGCACCCTGAGTACTGAGCACCGAGCTCCCCGAGCACTGAGCACCCAGCACCCTGAGCACTGAGCACCCAGCACCCTGAGCACTGAGCACCCAGCACCCTGAGCACTGAGCACCCAGCACCCTGAGCACTGAGCACCCAGCACCCAGAGCACTGAGCACCCAGCACCCTGAGCACTGAGCACCCAGCACCCTGAGTACTGAGCACCCATCACCCTGAGTACTGAGCACCCTGAGTACTGAGCACCGATCACCCTGAGCACTGAGCACCCAGCACCCTGAGTACTGAGCACCCAGCACCCTGAGCACTGAGCACCCAGCACCCTGAGCATTGAGCACCCAGCACCCTGAGTACTGAGCACCCAGAACCCAGAGTACTGAGTACAAAGCACCCTGAGCACTGAGCACCCAGCACCCTGAGTACTGAGCACGGAGCACCCTGAGTACTGAGCACCCAGCACCCTGAGTACTGAGCACCCAGCACCCTGAGCACTGAGCACCCAGCACCCTGAGTACTGAGCACCCAGCACCCTGAGTACTGAGCACTGATCACCCTGAGCACTGAGCACCCAGCACCCCGAGCACTGAGCACCCAGCACCCTGAGTACTGAGCACCTAGCACCCTGAGCACTGAGCACCGAGCACCCTGAGTACTGAACACCCAGCACCCTGAGCACTGAGCACTGAGCACCCAGCACCCTGAGCACTGAGCACTGAGCACCCAGCACCCCGAGCACTGAGCACCCAGCACCCTGAGCACCCAGCACCCTGAGCACTGAGCACCCTGAGCACTGAGCACCCTGAGCACTGAGCACTGAGCACCCAGCACCCTGAGTACTGAGCACCCAACACTCTGAGCAATGAGCACCCAGCACGCTGAGTACTGAGCACTGAGCACACAGCACCCTGAGCACTGAGCACCCTGAGCACTGAGCACTGAGCACCCAGCAACCCGAGCACTGAGCACCCAGCACCCTGAGCACCCAGCACCCTGAGCACTGAGCACCCTGAGTACTGAGCACCCCAGCACCCTGAGCACTGAGCACACAGCACCCTGAGTTCTGAGCACCCTGAGTACTGAGCACTGATCACCCTGAGCACTGAGGACCCAGCACCCTGAGTACTGAGCACACAGCACCCTGAGCACTGAGCACCCAGCACCCTGAGCACTGAGCACCCAGCACCCTGAGTACTGAGCACTGAGCACCCAGCACCCTGAGCACTGAGCACACAGCACCCTGAGTACTGAGCACCCTGAGTACTGAGCACTGATCACCCTGAGCACTGAGCACCCAGCACCCTGAGTACTGAGCACCCAGCACCCTGAGCACTGAGCACCCAGCACTCTGAGCACTGAGCACCCAGCACCCTGAGTACTGAGCCCCCAGCACCCTGAGTACTGAGCACCCAGCACCCTGAGTACGGAGCACCCAGCACCCTGAGTACTGAGCACCCAGCACCCTGAGTACTAAGCACCGAACACCCTGAGTAGTGAGCACCCAGCACCCTGAGGACTGAGCACCCAGCACCCTGAGCACTGAGCACCCAGCACCCTGAGTAATGAGCACCCAGCACCCTGAGTACTGAGCACCCAGCACCCTGAGCACTTAGCACCCAGCACCCCGAGCACTGAGCACCCAGCACCCCGAGCACTGAGCACCCAGCACCCTGAGCACTGAGCACCCAGCACCCTGAGCACTGAGCACCCAGCACCCTGAGTACTGAGTACTCAGCACCCTGAGCACTGAGCACCCAGCACCCTGAGTACTGATCACCGAGCACCCCGAGCACTGAGCACCCAGCACCCTGAGTACTGAGCACACAGCACCCTGAGCACTGAGCACAAAGCACGCTGAGTACTGAGCACTGAACACCCTGAGTACTTAGCACCGAGGACCCTGAGCACTCAGCACCCAGCACGCTGAGTACTAAGCACTGAGCACCCTAAGTACTGAGCACCTAGCACCCTGAGTACTGAGCACCCAGCACCCTGAGCACTGAGCAGCCAGCACCCTCAGCACTGAGCACCCAGCACCCCGAGCACTGAGCACCCAGCACCCTGAGCACTGAGCACCCAGCACCCCGAGTACTGAGCACCGAGCACCCCGAGCTCTGAGCACCCAGCACCCTGAGTACTGAGCACCCAGTACCCTGAGTACTGAGCACCCCGAGTACTGAGCACCCAGCACCCCGAGCACTGAGCACCCAGCACCCTGAGTACTGAGAACAGATCACCCCGAGCACGGAGCACCCAGTACCCCGAGCACTGAGTACTGAGCACATAGCACCCTGAGTACTGAGCACCGAGCTCCCCGAGCACTGAGCACCCAGGACCCTGAGCACTGAGCACCCAGCACCCTGAGCACTGAACACCCAGCACCCTGAGTACTGAGCACCCAGCACGCTGAGTACTGAGCACTCAGCACCCTGAGCACTGAGCACCCAGCACCCTGAGTACTTAGCACCCAGCACCCTGAGTACTGAGCACCTAGCACCCTGAGCACTAAGCACCGAGCACCCTGAGTACTGAACACCCAGCACCCTGAGCACTGAGCACTGAGCACCCAGCACCCTGAGCACTGAGAACTGAGCACCCAGCACCCAGAGCACTGAGCACCCAGCACCCTGAGCACCCAGCACCCTGAGCACTGAGCACCCTGAGCACTGAGCACCCTGATCACTGAGCACTGAGCACCAAGCACCCTGAGTACTGAGCACCCAACACTCTGAGCACTGAGCACCCAGCACGCTGAGTACTGAGCACTGAGCACACAG